>NC_068356.1:51625557-51925557 GCF_020536995.1 Dreissena polymorpha | reverse complement strand
AATTAAGTGGCCTGGACTAAGTGGTTTCGAGCCCTGTTGAGGGTTACTTTTTTCTTTTTTTAAATTTTATTCGTTTTTTTTTATTGCAGCTTTTTAAATCCAATGTTTAAATTGATCAATATAAAGCATTTAATGATGAACTTTAATACATGCCAAAATCTGTGAAAAGATCCCTTTAAATCTCATTTCAGTTGAGACCGACTCAACTTGCCGTCTCGACTTAAATATTATTACTTGTTAAAGATGTAAGCACCGTTCTTCAAAAGGAGGTTAATTTTTATAACCTTTTGCGGGAAATCGTCTACCAATCTAACCATCAAATAAACAGTTTCCAGTTGAAAAGGTAACATTCTCTTACTTTCCTAATTGATAACACTACTAGTGGGTTGCGTCGGTACACAAATACGCGTTCATTTGACTGACGCCTTCGTATACGTTTAATTTATGTTTGAGGTTATTTTACACTAAATCAAATGCCAATAGTTCTGAATACCATAACTTTAAATGTCGCTTTTTATGAATTTTTGACTGGCGCGACTTTATAGTTATGGAACAACCCCATTAGGAACGTCAACCAGAAATTCCTGAAAAGTTGACAGTTAACAAGACCGGTCCAGAACAGCTTTTAAATGCAATTATTGGCCCAAATTAACCACTTGATCAGAAAGATTGACATTTTTCACATTTAACTGATATATTCTTTCACAAAATACTATCTTAAACATTTAATATGATAATAGGTGCTACCTAATTTGCGGGCAAAAGCTTATTTGATGTTTGTTAAAGATAACACGGGTAATATATGTCTGCACATTATCATGCAACAAAACATTCAATTTCTTTACAAAACAATATTTAATTTAGCAAAGCAATAATATATAATTTGTTTTAATCTTAAACAAGTTTATGAAGCTATGCTTTATGTATAGTAACCCCTTGTACTGTTTTCAAACTCTTAAACATGTATTTCATTTTTTGTTTACTTTTAAAAACAATGTTAGCATTTAAAAATAAAAATAAAAAATCTCGCGAAACTGTGTTTTATTGATGTTTTCCATATGCAGGGATGCCATTTATGTTTAGGGCGCGATTATTTCTCTAACGATTTTATTTAACTTGAGCATAAAAAAGAAAGGTGCCGTACTTCATTATTTTGGTCCCATGTCTAAATCATCGACATCGTAAATGTATCCCCTGCATATGTAAATGAAAAACTTTTTGTACTTAATTAATGTTAATAAACATATAAATGCAACAATGCTTGCAGGAGTGTTTGCATCTATCTTGAAAGAAGTGCATAGACCTCATTCACTGCGCAAAATTACACAGACCAGAAATATCACCTTTGGCTTTGGACACAATACTCTTTGCATATCTTCCGCACTGTTAGAGCTTATGTCATGAAATGTGGTAAACTTATTGTATTTTTCTGAATCCTCAGGAATTAACAGTTGGTTAAAACTATCGCTTATGGCATACACAGATTGAACATTACTAGGTTGGTGTTAAGGAGAAAATACTAGTAGCAAAAATTTAGATTTTTGATGAAGACCCACATCATAAGCTTAACTCTAAATATATGAGTGTACCTGTCACTTTATGTGTGAGACAAAAAATAAACAACAACATACTTATTATCACGAATTTACTGTTATCAACAAGAATTGTTTTACCAGTAAATAATTTACCAAACCATATTTAAATAAAATATAATGAAATATTTTTCACCTGAATTTAATTACATTATTTCGTTTATTTTCATTTCATTTAAAGCGGGTATATACGATTTTTTATATGTGTTTAATTGAAATATATTGATAAAATATGTTACAATAACACAAAATAGGCAAGAAAAATTATACATTAAAGCCGAATTTCATAAAATGCAGCAAAGACAAATTAGCGCCCCGAGCCGATAGTGACGTACATATTTTCCTACAATAACCGAAGCATTCGTCTTTGTATTATAAACCGTTAAACTACGAGGGGTGTTACAGAAGTTCGTGGATTTTCGCTATAACTTATTAGTTTGCTGGTAAAGGTCAATGAAATTTACATATTATACAAACCAATTATCACGGACTTTATATATAAGCTAAAAATGCATGAAATCCATAAAGCGCGTTTGAAACGCGTTGACATAGAAGCCTCAGTAACGACATGCGGCGCACGCGTGTATTTTATTATAAGTATGAGCGTTACGCGAATTTAAATTTGGTTTAAATGTCGTTGATAAACAGAATTTACGGCAAATTTCACGTTACAGCGCCTAAGTCCTCCTTACAGCCCGGATTTGGCCCCTATGGGCTTCCGCGTCTTCCCGGAAGTTAAATCACAGTTGCGCGGTATTTGCTTTACAAGTAAACAGGAACTTACAGTTGCAGCAAAGCAAATTGTGTCGTCTTTTGACGCTGACTGGTATAGAGACACTTTTGACAAGTGGATTTCCCGACACATAAAGTGCATTCGCGTCGGAGGTGTTTATGTGGAAAAGATTTGACAGTTGTTAACTTCATAACGTCATTGACGTTGAACAGAAACGTTACACGTGCGTCGGTGTGCGCATTGTGCACATGTTTAAATCTCTGATATATATTTATTGTTTTATGTATTTCCATGATATTTGGAGAGTATATTTGGAAAGGACGAAATATTCTTAACATGCTATTTGTTTGTCCATTTATGTTACCAAATGAAAGTTATAGCGAAAATCCACGAACTTCTGGAACACCCCTCGTAAGTTTAGATGCACATCGTACATGTATGGTATACATGCTGGCGAATTCGGCTGTACAGCCGTTTTCAATTTCAGAATTAAATATCTGGCTTATTTCGCATTTTTCGACACATGTTCTTCTTAACTTTTATTTTAATTTATATTGAAATATATATATAATAAGTTTTTTACACAGTTTATACAAATTCATAAATATTTGACAAAATTGTATATACCCGCTTTAATTCATTTTCATGTGTTGACAGTAAAGATATTCAGTCATTATGGAATGTGGCATTAAACATATAGACAGCAGCTGCGTATTGCATGTTAATGAGGCAGTTTCCACATGAATATGATTATAAAATAACAACCCTATTATTAAACTGCATGTACATCCCAATTGATTAAAGTCAAGTTTTTGTATGTTCAACTTCATAAACAAAATAACACATTCAGTATGTTCATTTATACCCTTATCTTCTCGCCCTTGTTTCTGTGCACTCAACTCATATAGTATTAGACACACTGTTATGAGTTTGCATATATTCGGATAAGTTCCTACCACGCGTTTTTTAGTTAAAAAACACGCTCAGTCATGGCACTAAATGTCAATGAGTTGACTTTATCAAAGATGTAGAACCAAAAAAAAATACTCCACTCATTCAGTACGCCTTCTATGAAGAAATAATAACAAGCAGTCATCAAATAAAATGAATACCGTATCCTACACTTTCGCTTCTTATATGGTCTTCAAAAAATTAATCAGAGACAGTTGACAAGACTAAACTTCGGCTTTTCGCTTATTTGCAATTTTTTTAAGTGTCAGCATAATGTGCAAAATAATAATGGTAATACACAACATGGTCTCAGGTGTGTCGGTGTGTCAAATGAATTTTTAGGCAAGGATTAGTAATTATGGTATAAGTTCAAGTGTACAACACACTCTTTTGTAATAAAAATATTGCAAAGTGTGCTACTGGCACTGCATTATGCAAATTTATATTAAAGCAAAAATTAACATTCATTTATATAATAAACAAGAAATCTGATACTTTAAAACAACTTAGTAGATATTGTTTAATGTACAATGTATTACTCAAAGTCATCATCACACAATGAGACAACACAATGGTCTCTAAACAGAGTGTGCTTTTTAATTGTGGCATACATTTTATGAATTAATACTAGTAATAGAAATACAGAAAAAAACCCGTCTAGAGCTGCCTGGGAACTATCATTTTTAATATCAACAATTCATTTGACATGCCTGATTGCAAATTGTTAATTCCACTATTCTTTCACATTGTTTTCACACCTGATATTTGTTATGCTGTATATTCTTTTTGCTTACAGACATACATAGTCTCTTCACAATAATTGCAGTTTCTTTACAGTCCACTAACGTTAAACATTACAGAGTCACAATTGCTAATGTTTCAGTCCCGGTCAAGCTTTAAAGGTCCAGAATTGCTTCGTTGTTGAGTACAAAGCACGCAGTCAGTTTTGCTCAGCAGAATGCTGCATGGAATGTGTGAAGTCCAGCATTTGACAGAGCAGCTTCTAAAAGAAAATCAAAGAGAATCCATAAAATGTACATATGAATTAGTCTATTTTCCAATGTGTTTGTAAGCACAGTTTGATTTTTTACAGTTTGAAACAGTTTGGTACGAAAATGATCGAGTATGAGTCGGAGATGCAATATTGTTTACAATCACAACGTAACTTAATACATCACAAAAGAAAGGGTCTTTAGAATAATCACGTAGAATATACTCAAGAAATAACTCCAAAACTTAATAAAATGATAACTTTTATGTTCCATTAGTTTGACTGAATAATAATGACCTTAAATTTAAAATCGGCAAAATTTTGTATGTGCCGAAAACAGTTCCCATGTTATCAAAGGTTATCTTTAGCATATTATATAGATTGATGTTTTATGTAACCAAACGCAATATTTTAATTGAATAATGACTTACCAATCGAGTGCATTCCATTAATTTATTAAATTTCAACAATGTAAACATCCACCAGAGTATGTCAGTTTCAATGTTTACTTCTTAATGACGTATTGACGAAAGCAGTGACATCACACAGACATGTATAGTTGTCGACGAAAGAAACGCGGCCGTTCATGTTGTGAACAAATTAAACTTTTAAATAATTGTTTATTTATGTTAAGGGATAATATTAACTATAGAATATTGGGTTCATTGAAGAAGTTAATTCGAAACTAATCTTATTCGGTATTGTAAACCGGAAGTACACAAATAATTTAGACGGGTATCTTTTTTAAGATTTTGTTAACAACATCTAGAGCAATTTTTTAACGATTCACTACTTAATAATTACTGCCATGCCGTATTATTTCATGAGGAATGCATCTACGTGTCATATAGCGTTTGTTGAAGTGTCTATGTGCTCCAGCGCTCTATGATTTTCCATCGCGAAAATTGGTGACGGCAGGAATTATTTGACTTGATAGCCTATAAGGTAATGTCTCTTTGTATTTCAGAAAAGTGATACAAATAAACGGTCAACGCCCGCTTCGCGGGCTTTTGCCCGTAAAATGTATATATTCTGCTCTTACATACAGAGAAAAAACAGCGATGTGACAGACTTTCTTGAAATGCGAATCTCCCGAGATTTCACGCTAAGATGACGTTTTTTCTATTTTTAGTAACATACCATGTGCTCAAGTGTTTTCAAATTCAGAATGACATTTCCGGGTATTTCAGATTATTCTGGCTTGTTTTTTAAACAAATCGTAGTGTAAATACAAACTCAATGTAAATATTATTTAAAACTACCTGATTCATATTGAAATCAGTCTTATAATCCACCCGACGTAAGTTGTTAATCACAAATAATAGATTTTAGAAAACGAAAGTAATGTTTACAATTTCAGCATAAAATGTCAAGGTCTATTAGAAAGTATCCAAATGAAAACTCGTCATGTGACAAAGCGACAATGGCGTCAAAAGTGTGATTTTCAGACCGATGAGAGTTATTTTCATCTATTGTAAGATGCATTTGAAACATTTGAACCTTAAAATATTCCTCGATGCAGTTATTTATATTCATTCACCAATATATGTAGAAATGTATCCAAGAAAATCAGCATTCTTTGATTTATAGCGTGACATAAATATGTTACGACTCTGGTTGACTTTCAATACGGGGTTGGCTTCAGCGTACAGGTATGTCAATATTATATAAACTGTGCGCTGAAGTTTCTTTAGCTAATGCCAATGCTGCCATAGAGACCCATAATGAAACTGCCAACTGTTATAGCAGTTTACCCGTCTTTGCTGTATTTTAGATTGTGCAAGCCTAGTTTTAATTTAAATATGAGCATGGCTTCTTTTGGACATTGGAATAAAAAAAAAATGTCTTGCAACTTCTAAGAAAATCTCATTTCACCGAACTCAAACACCCCCAGGCTTTTGCAGTGAGATTTCAACAAAAGCGATGTACTTAAGGGGTGTTGATGCAGTTTTGCTGATTTTTTTGCCGCCAAATAGATTTTGTTCAAATTTTATATTCAAGTACTATATACCAATACTATATGAAAAATGAAATAAAAATATAGGGTCACCGGCCTTGTTTTGATTTTATTCACCATTTTATAACATGTACTTTTTCATTTAAACTGGAAAATCTCTAATTGCCTCAAATTAATTAATAACCTATGAAATAGACAACATATAGATGTTATATAAGCTGAGATACATAAAATACCATTTAATTGAACAACACAATGCCAAAAAAATGGAAAACACAAGTTACATTTAAAGAAAAAAAATTGTTAATTTTTATCAGGGACCTATACAAACAAAGGGATTCGCTACTCAATGAACCGAAGAACATGCTAAAGCGTTGTAACGAGACTTCATGCGACGTTGCAAATTTTCACAGCCCCCATTTTGACGGAGAGACCGTGATAAAGCGATCTAGTCAGATTAAGATTACAAATTAACCAAGTATTGCCAACAAAAAAGTATTCATTGCAAGGGTTTGTTGAATTTGAGACATCTTATTGTATTTGTTTTAGACAATGCTTTGTATTTACTAATAAAAACAACGGTGGGTATTTTCACCAAATCATGCGTATCATTGTTTACACTTCCATAATCAGATAAACCTATGTTGTGGCTTTTTTCAAAAGGCTTGGTCAAATAAAACTCTACTATTCATGTTGGTATTCTTACAAACGTTACATTTCAATGCATTGTGTGGTGAAAACCTAATTTACACAGGGATTTCAATAGATTTTAAAAACCAGTAGTCAATGACCCCTGGACTGAAATTTTGAGGAGTCAAATTGAAAAATGGTGGGGTCAATTTTGAACGCGTTAATTGTGTTTTTGTCTGTATTATTCAATTTTTTAGATAAAAATATGCTCTAAGAGTAACACAATATCTTAAAAAGTTATACTGCTTTATTAAAAAACAATACCATGATACATAACACAACATATTTTAATGAATTGGTACATTAAATATACTTCCCTATAGTTATAACACATTTAAGTCTTTTAACACATTTAAATAATTTAAGATATGTACCGGTAGCACCTTTTCATCACATATTTATCGTCATTTTATTATCATCATCCCTATGATAGCTTTTCTAACAAAACACAATCTAAATGCATGGAACATCTAGTATATCTATTACTGTTTATCCAAATACTATACATGTCCGAAATATGTACACTTTGGAATGCCTTACCTGTAGTAGTTTTACTTCAATAATCCAAATTTTTCTTGTTGTTATTGGGTTTAACAAACCTTATCAAATGTTTGTTAAATCCAGTTAATGCTTTCTCCATTATTGAATCGCCATTACTTGCAATTTGAATCGCCAGCTTTGAATTGAACGCGGGTTGAAATTCAACTTGAATGTTAAGTCCGCCATTTACAATGTCGAAGGTCATGACGCAGCAATTTAATTATACTCGGATAATTTGTATCTTATCGAGAAAATGTATTTTCTCAATGTTTATGTGTAGTATTATTACTTGTTAGTATAAAAAATGAACTGTGATTCCAGTTTATATAATATGGGTGTGACTCGTAATTATCGGTGGATTAACAACTGACAAAACTCGCTGGACTTAGATCTTCTATTGGATCTACGTAATTAATAGACCTTTGATCAATATGGTTTTTACTTTAATTAATTTTGCCGACTTTCTTTAACCATGTCGTCTGAAAAGTCTGCAAAAAACCTGCAATTTTTGGATGGTCAATCAATTATCACGTAACCACTGCTACTAATTACCCAGTTAGTGGGCATGCACTATTTAGACGGTGACATGTGTATTGGAAGAGATGAGATAAGATAAACAACGCCCGGGGTATTCCCTCGATTATAGACCGAGTTTCAAATACTGAAACATTAATTTCAATTAGGAGCACAGCGGGATTTATTACCATGGAACTCGAGATGTTAACTGATTGACGCACGGGTATAATTTTCGACGCGTCAAAATGACGCACAGCAGAAAAAAGGGTTGCGTCAAAAATGAGTCATTTTTAATTTGCTCGCGTCAAAACGCAGGATTCTGCGTCTATTGAAATCCCTGTTACATTATTTGCAAATTTATTATTTTATAATAGATTATAGAATTTTAGTTATTTTTTATTTTGTAATCACTTTCAGCAGGGCTCGAAATTAACACTCGCACACTCGCAAAATGCGAGTGAAAAATACCGATTGCGAGTTAAGTTTTAAGCCACTAGAATTTTTTTGCGGGTGAAGAAATAGTGAAAAAAAAAGAGTTATATTGCTAAATGCGCTCGATGTTGTGAACGCTAAACAGCAGGTCAATTAATAGAACGTCCAAATACCCATATGCGGAAGCTCGCACCTTGTATGTAGACTGGTATACTTATAGTACATATATGCGGATGGTATTGGTACAAAGAACATGAAACAGTCGATTATCCACACATGTTCAGTATGAAAGACAAAAAACCTGAACAGTCATGTGGTCGAAGCGAAAAATAACTAGTTTCTTTTTGCCCACAGATTGAAATAACAAATATAAAGCAAAGTTAACCGTTGAGTTGAGAGAAAAGAAAACGGAAATTAGATTCTTCCACGAAAACAGTGAAAAAGTGGGAAAAAGAACTTCATATATAACACCAAAACTTGTGGTTGATGTCATATTTTATTTAGTTTTAATAGTACTCAACAAATGTCCAAACTTGCTTTTATTTATGTTTCCAGCAAAATTTGCGAGAATGTTTTTGATTTTGCGAGCTGGTATATAAGCTGCTCGCAATGTTTTGCTAGAAGAAAGAAAAGTTAAATTTGAGCCCTGCTTTCAGTGTTATTAACATATGTCGCAGCTTTTTTTGAAAGGCTCAGTCAATTCTCTCTCTAAATTAATCTTGTAGGTATCTTTACAAACGTTACATTTCAATGCAATGTGTGTTGCAATTTGTATTTGTATTATATGCAAATTCATGATGTTGAATGAGCACATTTAAGACGATACAATTTTAATGATTTTTTTATATTTTACCACTATCAGTTTGAGCAACATATGTCGTGGCTCTTTTCGAAAGGCTCAGTCAATACTATAGATATTGCTTTATCCGTCCGTTTAACTGATTTTAATCGATTAGAGGTTAAACGACACTCTACAGCTAATTGGTGTTAATCTGTTGTGTAATGTCAATAAAGGTGTGAAAACTCGCGAGTCTGTGTTTATTACATGTATTCCCTATCAGAGCGGTTCAGTGCGCTAATTTCAATAAGGCAAGTGCAAGCGGAATAATTATCAAATTAAAGTTATTTAAAACGATTACCTGTTTATGTTTTGTATTTATTGTGTATTGTATTTCATTGTATAAACTATGCCTGTGTAAGTGTGTTAACGTTTATTATATGCTACACATGCTTGATAAATAAAAATATCTGTGTGTGTGTTTAATGTTTAAGTACGTTTAAGAAAAAGAAATTAAAAAATCCTGCGTTTTATTTACATGCTAACGCAGTGTAATGGTTAACAGAGATGCACTTAAATTTGTGCCCGTTATCAGAAAGTCCACGGAAAGCACGTTTTTTTACATGCTGCGTATGACACAATAAAATATTTCTTTGTACATGTATCGTATTGCATTCAATCTAAATTTAAATTTGCTCGTCCAATGAAAGCTGTGTCCCATAATGCACTGTACTAATATTTCTGAAAAATGGCGTAGGCATATGAATTTGTTTACAAAATTCCTAAACATATTTCTTGTCATAAATGTTTAACATTATTTTTTCGTAAGTGATGTTGTAATTATATTGGATTATTGGATAAATGTGCACATTAGAAAAGCGGTATGTATACTGTTATCATTCGATTCGGTTTATATGCATGTATTTGCGGATGACAACACTGCATGACAATACACAGGACCTATATTATAGGCTATACTTTACCTGTTTTTATAGCCCCCTTAAATAAATAAGCTCAACACTTATAAGCTGTCCGTTTATAACGCTGTTGCGTGGCTTGGACCCCGTCATCCGCATTATATTGGAGTTACAGTGTATGTATCTTTACAAACGTTACATTTCAATGCATTGTGTGGTGCAAATTCAATTTGCATTATTTGAAAAATCATAATTTTGTATTAGCTCAAAGATTATACAAATTTATTCATTTTTAGCTCCACTGGCCAAAGGCCAGCGGGGCTTATGTCATGGTCCTGTGTCCGTCGTGTGTGCGTCAGTGCATCCGTGTGTAAGTGCGTTTACTTTTTCTTTAAACATCTTCTTCTCCTAAACTACTGGTCCAATTCTGATGAAATTTCTCAGGAATGTTCATGTGGTGAACCTCTTTCAAATTTGTTCAAATTATGCCCCTGGGATCAAATTTGACCCTGCCCTGGGGGTCAAACAATTTAAAATTTGCTTATATAAGGCCTATTTTGTGCAAACTTTAAAAATCTTCTTGTCCATAACCATTTGGCCTAAGGCTACCAAATTTGCTATGTAATGACATCTTATAGTCCTCTACCAAGTTTGTTCAAATTATGCTCCTGGGGTCAAATTTGACCCTGCCCGGGGGGGTAAAAAAATTGAAAATTTGCTTATATAAGGCATATTTTGTGCAAACTTTAAAAATCTTCTTGTCCATAACCATTGGGCATAGGGCTACCAAATTTAGTATGTAGTGACATCTTATAGTCCTCTACCAAGTTTGTTCAAATTATGCCCCTGGGGTCAAATTTGACCCTGCCCTGGGGGGTTAAAAAATTGAAAATTTGCTTATATAAGGCCTATTTTGTGCAAACTTTAAAATCTTCTTGTCCATAACCATTGGGCCTAGGGCTACCAAATTTGCTATGTAGTGACATCTTATAGTCCTCTACCAAGATTGTTCAAATTATGCCCCTGGGATCAAATTTGACCCTGCCCCGGGGGGTTAAAAAATTGAAAATTTGCCTATATAAGGCCCATTTTGTGCAAACTTTAAAAATCTTCTTGTCCACAACCATTGGGACTAGCGCTACCAAATTTGCTATGTAGTGACTTCTTATAGTCCTCTACCAAGTTTGTTCAAATTATGCCCCTGGGGTCAAATTTGACCCTGCCTCGGGGAGTCAAAAAATTGAAAATTTGCTTATATAAGGCCTATTTTGTGAAAACTTAAAAAATCTTTACGTCCATAACCATTGGGCCTAGGGCTACCAAATTTGGTATGTAGTGACATCTAATAGTCGTCTACAAAGTTTGTTCAAATTATGCCCCTGGGGTCAAATTTGACCCTACCCTGGGGGGTCAAAAAATCGAAAATTTGCTTATATAAGGCCTATTTTGTGCAAACTTTAATCAAAGCGCTCAAGGCACTGAATTTGTACGCTATTGCATAATCTTAGACGCGACTCAGTTTTCAAAATTATGTTACAGCTTTTTGTATGGCACGTTTGAAATGAACAAAACCCATTCAAATTTATAAAGAGTGTGTCTTAAAGCATGGGTTGGATTGTGGGTGCACTGTTTATCCTAATAGTTATGTTATAGAGATATAGCTTAGACAAAATAACAACAATATGTCTCTTTTTCTTTAGCAATTGGTTCCTGCAATGGCAACCATCTTTAGAATGTTGGTTCCTTGCTAGAGAATAACTAGCCTAGAATCATGTACATGTTGTGTTATGTGTATAGAGTATTTTAATTATTTTTTTAAATTATTGAGCAACAATTTTGCCGACATGACAAATTACATAACGTAGAAAAATGAGCCCCCTTTGTACGTTACTTATGACGTTATTTTGGTCCGTTATGACTCTTTAAGAAAAAAACTATAAAGTCATGGATAACGGCATTTATTTCATTGCTGAACACTTTTTCTCACGCATAGACTCGCATAATCCCAACTGGATTGATTCCCCAATGCATCTGTATCAGAGCAACTCTTATCAATTACTGCATACTTACTTCCATTCTCGTTGCTGTTCAATGCCAGATTATCCGGTATATTCCATTTTAAATAGTTAACTCAAGAATTTATAAACATAAACATTCGCCTTTTTTCTTAAGAAGCAAATTAATTTTTGGCATATGTGACAATTTAAAGATGTGATGAAATAATGTCCAATCGAGACGGGATTTTCCAACTGAACACACGTATATGACGCCTGGCTTGCTGTTCAATAAATACACCAACACATTTCATGTGACGTTGTACACGTTTTCATAGTTTTCGCGCGCTTTTTACTGAGACAAAGAAACCGCAAAAATACACGAAGTACTGTTTATTTGAAGCTACAATTTGTTTATGTGGCGTTGACAATAAAATTCAGAAGCGTGTTTGGGATTACAAATTTATTTAAATATGCCAATTTGAGAATTCGACAGAACAATTTAGTGGTATGTAATGAATTCAACTTTAAGTTATTAAAATTCTTTACATCAAATATATGATTTAACTGTATTTTGCATGTAATTGTAATTTCCACGAGAAGAGCAAATGTGGGATAAATTTCTTGCTCAGAAAAATTCCAGTGGTCAGGGTGGGATTCGAACCAGGGTCCTCTAGTTTACTAAGCCATGCAGTGATCTGCCATTACACCACTGTTCCGACTCATTTGTCGGCTGCGTAATTTTACTGGAGGTAATGCAGGCCTAAGAGTGCTGTCGCTCATGCAAAGCGTGCACTCTCATTGGCCAATATCAATTGTATACAACCACGCTCCGCCCAGCGTAGCTAAGCTCATACTGACTTGCAAAACTCGCTACATTATTTGTACGCTATCGCGTCCAAATAAAAATCTTCTTGTCCATAACCGTATGGCATAGGGCTACCAAATTTGGTATGTAATGACATTTTATAGTCCTCTACCAAGTTTGTTCAAATTAAGCCCCTGGGATCAAATTTGACCGTTCCCCAGGGGTCACAAAATTGAACATATGCTTATATTGGGCCCATTATTTTCCGTAAAGCCTTTGGCTTTACATGTATCAATAGCATGTCTGTCAGATGCTGCGCATACGGCCTGCAATTATAAAGATCCGGAAAATACACCATGCACTACGCTCCGCACAGTACACATCAAAGAACCCGGATAATCATTGTCTTTTCGGCGCTTGAAGCGAGAGCACGATTTTATCGGTGAGTTTCACATGGCCCGATATTTTTTAAATTATATTGGCTCCACCTAGGACGTAGTCCAGGTATTTGTTGAGTTTATTATTACAAAAGTTTCTGTTTTTACAGTTCTTTGCTGTTATTTATTTGTTAATTGTAATTCTGGTTAAAATTAAAATGAGCCAGTCCGAGAACGAAGTTCTCGAGTACACTGCAAATGTTCTGTTCTCATCTTCGGAAAGCGAAGGTGAGTTTTCGGGGTTCGAGGCAGATAGCGCCGAACCAAAACAGTGCCAACAACGAAAGCTTAAATCGGTTGTTAAGCGATCACATAAAAGTTCGACACGAACTGACGTAAATAATAATTCTAAAAATGACTCAAAACAGACAAAGGGAAAGCAAAAAGCCACAAAGAAAACAACCCCTAAGTCAACAAGTGTAGGCCTATTTGATTTAGATAATTTGTCTGCCAATGATATTGATGTACTGAGAAAAAAGCTGGGCATTTTTGATATGCCAGTAGAAGAAGTGTATGATGACTTTGAGGGTTTTGACCCCCAGAATGCCCCAAATTTGAGAATAGAGGTTGAAAATGAAAATGAATTTACAGATTCAGATGCAAATGATTCTATAGGTGCACGAAAATATGCCCAAGACTCTAGCAATAACATGACATCTAAGTTGAAAAATAGTCTTTTTGATGATTCTGATCAGGTTGAAGATCGATCAGACTGGAAATTGCCCAAGATTAAAACAAAAGTTAAAGGACCAGCTATTACACAATCTTTGGCTGACTTAATAAGTGTGGCTTGTACATCACAGTGTGACATTGAATCTGTTTCAGAGAAGTATCATGTTCCTGAAAATTGTGAGAAATTAAATCCTCCCACTGTTAACAATGAGATATGGAAAATTTTAGACAAAAGAACACGTACTTATGATCGTCTTTTCCAAGACATACAATCACTACTTTCATCAGGCATTGTCCCAATTCTGACATTAGTCCAATTGCTTAAGCAGTCATTGATGACCAATGAAGAGGCTAAAGAGTTAATCTCTGACTCTCTGACATTATTGGGTCAAGCCCAGTTCAATTTGAGTGTCCGTAGGCGATATCTTCTTAAACCTAATCTAGACCAGAAATACAAAAATTTGTGTAGCATAAACATGCCTGTGACAACCCAACTGTTTGGGGACGACATTGCCAAGGAAGTGAAGAATTGCGAGACCAGTCTTAATCTTGGGAAGATGAGACCGCAGCAAAGTTTTCAGCCCAATTTCTTTCCGAGAGGAGGATTCCGTGGAAGGTTTCCATGTAATTTCAATAGAGGTCTTGGCAATGTAAGATACATGCCATATGGACAGGCACCTGCCTTCAATCCTCGAGGATTTAGAGGACCCATGAGAGGAGGACCTAGAGGCGGTAGAGGTTTTAAACCCTCAGCAACTGTATCAGCCCCAAACGAGGGCAATTAGGAGCGGTAGGTAGACTCAAACACTGTTATAAGTCCTGGGAATTTTTTACCAGTGATCAATGGATTTTGAATAATATAAAAGGCTATGTCCTGGAATTTGAGTCAAAACCTTTTCAAACAGTTATTCCAAATGAAATCTCTTTTAATGAATCAGAAATTCAGATTATTGATCAAGAGGTGGAGGATTTATTGAAAAAAGGAGCTATTGTCGGTTCTGAGTGGGAGCCAGACCAGTTTATTTCTAATATATTTGTGGTAAAAAAACCTAATGGAAAATTTAGACCAATTATAAACCTCAAAAGGTTAAATAATTTTGTTCATTATGAACATTTTAAACAAGAGCATTTTAAGATAGTGCTTGAATTAATTCAAGAAAATGATTTCTTTTGTTCTGTGGATTTACAAGATGCTTATTTTTCGGTTCCTATTCATCCAGATTATCAAAAATATTTGAAATTTACATGGAAAGGAGTTTTATATGCATTTGTTTGCCTGCCGTTTGGGTATAGTGCAGCACCCAGAGTATTTACAAAGTTGTTAAAACCAGTTTATGCATGGTTTAGGTCCCAAAGTATTATAGGTGTGCTTACTATATTGATGATTCTATTAATATGAGTTTAGACAGAGATATACGTTTACAGAATGCTGAAACAATTTGTTCCACATTACAGGTTGGTTATGTGGTAAATTCCACTAAGTCAGCTCTAGTGCCAACACAAAGGATTGTGTTCTTTGGTTTTATAATAGATTCCGTTCAGTTTATGATATTCCTTACAGAGGAGAAAATAGAGAAAATTATTCTTAAAGCTCGAAGACTTTTGTCTAGTAGGAGAGTAATAGTTAGAGACCTGGCATCGTTTATAGGTCTTTTAGTTAATGCTTTTTATGCAGTTCTAGAGGCTCCTTTGCATTATAGACAACTTGAACGTTTAAAATTAGAAGGACTTGGAAATAATAACAGTTTTGATAATGAAATAATGTTAAATGGGAGAGTTATTCAAGAATTGCATTGGTGGATTGAGAATGTTAATTGTAAAAATGGTAAAAGGATTAGACCTAAGAAAGTCAGTTTCATTTGTCAAACTGATGCATCATTATTAGGTTGGAGTTGTGTTGACAACGAATCTGGTAGATTTGTTAATGCTGAATGGACGAAAAAAGATTCCGAATATCATATTAATTTTTTGGAGCTTAAAGCGATTTTTTTTGGGTTACAGTCATTATATGATAAAACCAATGATTGTCATATAAGAGTTTTTTCTGATAATGTATCTGCAGTGACCTATGTTAATGATATGGGAGGAATGACTTCTCAAACAATGGATGGTTTAGCAGCAGAAATTTGGCAGTGGTGTTTAAAAAATAATAATTATCTTTCAGCTGCCTATGTGAAAGGATCAGAGAATAATGTGGCTGATTTTTATTCTCGATATTTTAATAAATCATCAGAATGGATGTTGAAACAAGAGATTTTTAAAAGAATTTGTTCAGAGTATTTTATACCTGATATTGATCTCTTTGCATCAAGCCTAAATTGTAAATGTAATAAGTTTGTTTCTTGGGTTCCTGAACCTCAAGCTTATTTCAATGATGCTTTTTCATTGTCATGGTCAGATTTTGAACCATATTTGTTTCCGCCATTTGCCTTAATTGGTAAGGTACTGAACAAACTAGTACAAGATAATGTTAAACGAGCTATATTGATTATTCCATTATGGAGATCTCAATTTTGGTTCCCAAATGTTATTGATTTATTGATATCAATTCCTGTTAGATTACCTCGTCACAAGGATTTGTTGACCGACCCAGAGAATGGAACATCACATCCACTATCCAAAAGTATGGACTTGGTCGCAGTGCAGCTATCAGCCGACATTTGCTTGTGTAAGGAGTTCCTTCAGGAGCAGTTTCAGTTATCCTTAACTCATGGAAATCAGGAACAGAAAAACAGTATAGTTTGTCATGGCGTAAGTGGTGTATTTGGAATCAAGAACGAGGTAAAAATCCCATTAAAACCTCTGAGACGCAGGTAATAGCTGATTTATTTTACCTGTTGAAAAACAATAAGTCTTATTCAGTGCTGAACAAACATAAAGCAATGCTTTTGCAGACTTTAAATATTTTAGGCAATAAATGGTGTGAATCTCAAACATTAATTAGTAGGTTTATGAGAGGTGTAGCTATTATGAAACCTGTGGTTCCAAGGTACAAATTTACATGGGACGTGTCTTGTGTTTTGCAACTATTAAAGTCGCTTATGCCTTTGAAACAGTTATCTTTGAAAACATTAACGCTAAAGTTAGTTGGTTTGGTGGCTTTGGCTGCTGCCCCTCGTGCACAAACTATTGTGTCCTTGAATATTGATTGTGTTAAAATTTATTATACTACTTGTGAAGCGGTGTTTTATTTCAAAAATTTGTTGAAAACTATGCCAGTGGGTAAAAAACAAAGTTTTTATTTAAAATTGCAGCACTTTCAGGAAGAAAGTTTATGTGTGTTTCATACCTTAATTCATTATATGAAAAGAACTAAGGATCTTAGACTTTCATCTCAGTTGTTTGTGTCTTATGTTTCTTATAAAGAAGTGTCTACAAGTACTATTGCACGATGGTTTAAGGATGTTTTAGTTATGTCAGGTATTGATGTGGCTATTTTTAAGCCACATTCATTCAGATCAGCAGCAGTTTCTGCTGCAGTTAAAGGAAATTGTTCGATTAATAATATCCTTAAAACGGCAGGGTGGAATACCGATTCCAATTTCTACAAGTTTTATTATAGGGACATTGTTGAAAGGTCTGATGTACCATTTGTTCAGGCAGTTTTTTCGCAGGTTTAATTGTATCATTAAACTTAGTGTTTTTTCATATGTTATATGTTAAAATATACATGTATACATATACAAAGTGAAGGTTTATTTAACCGTATTGTTTTCATTTGTTGACGTTTCAGGTATTTGTATGAACAGTCACTAATGTTTTTCTATTACATTTGTTTTCTGTCATATATGGTAGGGGTATGGAATGCCTATTATCATATATAATTGTATACCTATTGTGTATTATTTTGTTAACATGTTGAAATAATACAATCTAGACGGGAAAGGAATTTAAGAATTAGTTTTATATTCTGTGTCCTGCTAGATTTGTTGTCAGTCTTTAAAGATGCTATTGATACATGTAAAGCCAAAGGCTTTACGGAAAATAATGTCCCCTCATCCAAGCGTTTGTGACGGATGAGGGTCATTAATAGAAGTAAAGCCGGAGGCTGAGCATGTATCAACCCACCCCTGTTGTTGTATTAGGGTCATATGGAAGTGTTATTCTTCTTTTTCACCCTCCCAGGTTGACATTATTGACAACAAATAACTTTTAAACAATGATTATCCGGGTTCTTTGATGTGTACTGTGCGGAGTGTAGTGCATGGTGTATTTTCCGGATCTTTATAATTGCGGGCCGTATGCGCAGCGTCTGACAGACATGCTATTGATACATGCTCAGCCTCTGGCTTTACTTCTAATGATGACCCTCATCCGTCACAAACGCTTGGATGAGGGGACATTTTGTTCAAACTATAAAAACGTTCTTGTCCATAACCATTGGGCCTATTTCTACCGAATTCGGTAGGTAGTGACATATAATAGTTCTCTACTTAGTTTGTTCAAATTATGAACAAATGAACATATGCTTAAATAAGGCCTATTGTGTGCAAACTTAATTTTTTTTCTTGTTCTTAATTATAGAGCCTAGGGCTACTAAATTTGGTATGTAGTGATATCTAATAGTCCTCTACCAAATTTGCTCAAATTATTCCCCTGGGCTCAAATTTGACCCCGCCCGGGGGTCACAAAACTGAACATATGACGTTTACCAGTGGAGATTACTGCGGCTGTTTGGCTGTGACCATTAACAACAACATCAACATCTTGTAAACATGAGATAAAACCCTGTCATTTAGTGCCATTTTAGGTCAGATGGTGACTGCTTACAAAGGCATTGAAGTAAGAACATGAGTTATGAATGTTTTTTCTTACAAACTGAAAAAAGTCGGGTTTTATTAAAATATGTCGAAAATCACCATTTATCCGGATGAAAATATTTTGGATGACATGTTAATTTCATGTCTTTTAAAATTATTAAATTAAACTGTTGCATTTTTTCATAAATGAACACATTCCAGCAGTGAATATCTCTGCTTAACTCAAAAGTGACTGTTAGATCTTTGATCATGTTAATCAAAAATGTGTTCCCAAAACTCATTATAAATATAAAATTTTCAAACTTGTTAATAAAAGAGATAATTTGGTATTTAATTTTAGTAAGCTTTTTGTATTGCTGTAGGCTTCGAATAAATCTTCTGCATCACCATGTCAGGAGGAATCTCAATCTTTTGTTGTTGAAATAATAAATAGAAAATTGTTAGTATTATTATCAAATTTATGTTGTTCTATTTCACATTGCAAATGGTTACTTGTGCAAATCTTTTACAAACATGTGATTTTTTTACATGCTATTGAGTTTTTAAAATATTTTCTCTAACTGAATACTCATTACACTTAGTAACATGAATGTATTGTTACACATACTCTTAAAATTAAATAATACCCAGATTACCTATCATGCATGAACTAATGTGCATGTTTTAGTGATTAACTGATTTATACTGAGAAATAAAACATAAACGACTTTTATGAATTGCTTTGCCTTCAAATTCTGCTGATTTTTGTTCAATACTTGAACACGAAATCACGAAAGGACTTTCAGTACTACTTTGGATAGCTGTTCAAAAGGAGTCCAACAGAATATTATAATGGAATGTGAACCTTCATTGTCTTGGATGATAAAGAACAATTATACATTTTAAATTGTAAGCAATTGACAGGCGTTGATAATGTTGATATTTTTTACACAGCAGAGTAACATTTTTAATTAATTACAAGACCCCATGCACATATGTGCCATATACAATGGCAATTGAAACCCTGTGAAACAAATGGTATTGTTACTCGTCAACGCATCCGGTAATTGTGTTCCGTGTAGTATACTGCGTGTTAATATTACTATTTATTTGAAAGACAAACAAGGCAAAATTGAAGGAATATGTATTTGTTTATTAAACAACGACAGTTGAATATTGCGAAACAACTATCACCATAAATTAGCGAAATCGCTCGCAATTGAATAAATCTGCTTTCCTTCAACTACATGAAGGTCAGTCTGGCTGCACTGGTTCTGAGCGACTCTGTTGGTGAATATTAAAATGGCATGCGAAACTTTGCTGCGTCGGAGGTTAAAAGAACAGTTATACATTTTGAGTTGTTTGCACTTAACATGTCTTGATTATGTTGCTATTTCAAACAAAATATGGTAACATTTTAATTCTATTAAAAGACCGGTCTTTTGTACATGCACATTCGTGCGATAAACAACGGCAATTTAACCCTGGCGAAACAACCAGCAATTAATATTCATCAAAGGGTCCGATAATTGGGTCCCCGTTTGACATACTGCGTAATAATTAGACTAATTAATGATTGATTTTGAGATCAACAACGCAACAATTGAACGAATAGGTACTTGTTTTTTTAACATAATATAATTTGAAAAAACGTAACCCGCTCAATAAGCGAAATCCCTCGCAATCGATATCATGTAGCCACATTAACGCTACACAGGGACCAATCAATCGAGATTATCAAATCTCGCCCACCGGTTTATTTTGCGTGCTGTTACGTATCGGGATATCGCGAGGTTGCGCATCCCTTTTTTTGTATAGGTCCTTGTTTTTATGTCACCCCCAAAAAATTAATTTTTGACTATTTTTAACACCAAAATGTAATTTAAAAAAATTCTGTCAAATAGAATTCTGCAAAACTGCTCAAATATGTTCATCTACATCTCGTTATCATAAAACACAAATAAAAAAAGGCGGTTACCGCACTTTTAACCGATTTTTTTTTTTAACTATCCCTGCCAACTACGTCAAATTTTATAAAAATATTTAATACATCAATAAGGCAAAACCCAAGTACTAGTACATAGATTGTAAGAAATAAACATTAGAAATTGTTTACAATCTTAACTGGGATCACAACAGCTTACCAAAAGACATTAATAAAAAACAATATTTAATCACAAACATAATACCATACAGTATCAAACTCGATCTTAATCATAAACAACTACCGTAAAACGCTGTGTATAACGCGCATTCATGTATAACCCGCATCTACTTTTTTAAGCTAAAAAATCGTAAAAAAAAAGTTTTTGAAGCAAAAAAATCGAGGCAAAAATTCTGTACCGCAGGCTAACTGAAAATCGTTATATTTACATTGCCGATCTTACGTGTTTTATTGCTTCAATTATTAATTATTTTAAAGACGATAACGATACAACTAGTTTGTGTGTCTTTTTTAAATCATATTATGCGTACAAAATAATGTTTGGATTTAAATGAATTATGCCTGAAATGCACCTTTTCCACGAGGATATTATCAAGGTTTTCATCATATGTCACCGAAGTAACTTTCCACGATTTTATCGTGGAGGAGAACACATGACGGATGGATTAGTTATAGCCAAGAAACTGACATTTTCGATTGGCATTTTACGTGGTTATTCATGCATGACTAATTTACAACCGCGAGTTTTATTTACATTGCCGATATCATGCGTCCTTTTGGAGTGTCTATACTTGACAGGAGACTTTAACGACTCAAACTTCTCAATACCATTACGACATTACTGGCAATAAACAAACAATGGAGGTATGAAGCCGTTTGCCGGTTCGCATGTTTTGATAATAGCCCAGCTACACAAAACTTGACAGGTGACGCAAATTGCTCCATAATCACATCCTCAATCTTGACAAGACGTATGAAAACGTGTAAACAAACACAACATCAATTTTATTAACACATTTGAAAAGCAAGAAAAATAATCATAAATATTTCGGGAAAGACTTTGCCGACATACTATTGTAAATCGACAAGTGCCCCCAAATAAATTTTGTAACCCTTGTACAGTAGGGTATAATATTGTGGGAAAACAATAACATTTAAATAAAAATGGCTTCCTTGTTTTTCATTCTCTTCTTCAAATTTATTTGAATAAATGCTCTGTACGTACCTGAAAAAGATAGAAAGTATTTATGTTAACTTTATAATGTTTGTCCATCTTATTCAGATCGTAAATATAACACTATTATTAACATAGTTACAGTTTAAACACCGGGGAACAGAATGATGCAAATTACCGCAACCGGATAACTGACAAAGAAAAAATGTCTTGGCATGGCTGTAGTTGTGCATAACGCGCATCAAGTTTTTAAAATGAAATTTTGGGGTAAAAAAGTGCGCCTTATACACAACTTATAACGGTAACATGGACTTGTTCACAGATTTCGGCTTGTTTTGAAGTTTGTGATTAAATGCTTGAAATTGATAAATTTAAACGACATGACTAAAAAACACCAGTACAAAACAATAATGAAATTATTAAAGAAATAAAAAAAAAAAATTATTTGTTTAACCCCACCTGGGATCGAACCACTGACAATTGAACTATGAACCAACTCGGTCATTTCTGACGATACTGATAACAAAAATATTGCGTTGTGATAATAGCATCATCGGTGTTGCTATAAATATATTCTCTGTTAAATAAACTGCCGCAACACATATAAGACACATATAGGAAAGACTTAAAGGAAATAATCACAAAAAGGCTTGGTTGCAAATGCTAAATGGCATTTCAAACATAGCAGAATAGAAACTGGTTAGAAATAAGCATTTCTGTCTACCATGGAGGGATACATTATGATTTATTACGCATTATTTTCAAGTCTGTTACATATTTATTTTAAAATCTTATATGTCGTACCATTAAGAATTACAAAATCAAGTTACGAATATTATTTTTACATCGGTTCGTGTCGATTTTTATTGAGTTCTTTTAGCGTATTAAAGATCTTATCGGTGCTATATAAAATGGTTATCGGGTTTGTTTAACAAAGCGCATTTTTTCCAATAAAAGCTGCGTGTACAGTCTATCTGTCAAAAAACAATGGAAGCGCCCAGATAGCGTCCTAAAAAACTGCAAAGCGTGCAAAAACACGCTTTTAACATATTGTATGCAAAGTGAGCCAAAGTGTAATGTTAAGAAAGACATTATAGAAAAGATCTTATACGATGTTGTATGTTCAGTTGCCGAAATAGTCGGAAAAGCTAAAAAAAGTGACACGACGGGTCCAAACTTAAACAAAAAAATATTGAACGAGTGGAAGGGACTATTCCCGGGGCCAATCGTTGAAAAGATTGAAGGGGAGACTCGTTTTAATTGTGAAATATGTAAAAATTCATCGAAAGCATGCAATCTAAGCACAGTTTGGGCATATGAAGGTATTTGAAAAATAAAATTGTATTATACTGAATAGACACGGTTGAACTCGTTTAAATTAAGTTGCTAGTATGTTTAATTATTTTGATTTTTTGCATGAAAATAACCATTATTATTTATTTTAAGGTCATTTAGAAAAGTTAAGAATTATTTTCCAAAACTTAGTAGTAACGTTAAGAATAAAATTTCAGAGTTAAGAATTATTTTTGAAAATCTGGTAGTAACGTTAAGAATTTCACAAAACCTTATCTGGAGCTCTGTAATATATTGGAACCTTGAGCTTTACTTAAGAACTTTTAACAGGTAGAAGGCTAACTCAAATATTGTTGCTCCAATTCATGGTTGAGTAAGAATCAAAGCTAAAAACATTTAATGAAAATCAATTTAAGCAAGGTTTTATGCACTCATGTCAAAAGTTGAAAAAACCCTCAAAATTGGGTAAACATATTGACGTTAATAATACTTGGCGATGGAAGACACAAGCCCCTATTACTGCGCCCACAATTTTGTAAGGGTGATTTTATGTCCTATTTTCATTACTTAAAGGGAATTGTTCACAGTTCACATTGAATTTCACGTTTTGTATTTTTATGCCCCCTTTGGAAGAAAAGGGGGTATATAGTTTTTGCACTGACCGTCTGTAAGTCTGTCAGTCTGTCTGTCACACTTTTCGTGTCTGCTCTCTATTTCAAATACTTTTCATCCGATCTTTGCCAAACTTGGTCAGAAGTTGTATCTAGACAATATCTTAAGGTCAAGTCCGAATATGGGTCATGCCGGATCAAAACTAGGTCACGGGGTCACTTAGTGCATTTCAAGGATTTAGCATGGTAAAATGCTCATAACTTCTATCAAATTGTTTATTGGGGGCATTTGCCATCCTATGGTGACAGCTGTTGTTGAAACATGTCATTGTTGATCAACAAATCTATAATAAAAAATGTTTTAAATATTGTTAACTAATTATTATAGCAAGAAAATACAGATGATTAAGAATACCATGAATATGAAGCAGGGACCTCATGAAGCCAAAGCTAATGCGCTACCATGTAGCCATGCATACTTTAGTATTTAAAGGCAAAATATAAACGCTGCTCAATGTATTTTCCTGATTGTTGAGGAAAATAATTACAAAATTTAACAAATGCTTAATTATTTTATCAATATCATATGGTTATCCAATATTGTTATCCCCACACTTTTGGGAGAAAGAGTGGGGATTATGTGGTTATCTCCACCGTCTGTTCGTCCATCCTGGCCACTATCTTCTCCTACACTATTAGCCTTAGAACCTTGAAACTTACACACATGGTAGCTATGAGCATATGTGCAAGGGTGAGCTATTTGGCATTTTGATCTGACCCTGGCGGACTTTGAACTTGAGGTCAGAGTTCAGGTTTCAAAATCTGCAACCGCGATTTGAAAAAGGCTCATATTACTGTGTCTCTTTAGATATTGCTTTCATATTTGATATGTATGTGTATCTGGAAAACACCTTTCCATGCGCAATCAATTTTTGACCCCTGTGACCTTGACCATGAACTTGAGGTCAGCGTTCAGGTTCCGAAATCTGCGACCACGATTAAAAAAAGGTTCATACCTACTGTATCCCTTCAGATATTGCTTTCATATTTGGTACGCATGTTATCTGGACAACACCTTTCCATGCACATGAAATTTTTGAACTTGGGGTCTGCGTATAGGTTTCGAAATCTACGACCGCGATTCAAAAAAAGCTCATAACGTCTGTGTCCCTTCAGATATTGCTTTCCATGCCAGCGCCCTCACACTACTTTGGGGGAAGGGGTTCGCAGCCCTAGGGAGGGGGATTTTTTTGTAAATGGGGGAATTTTTATTTAAAAAACAACAACAACTGTGTTTAACTATTATATACATATATTTCTATATGTGACTGTCTATAGGACAGAAAGGTGGACTTTTACTCAATCTAATGACTATAATTATAACAGTAACCTAATTTAAATTTGTGTGGATAGGTAGGCTTTTTTTTCTTACCACAACACTTATTTGAATATTAAACTCTATGAGAATGTCATTATTTTCAGGTATCAGCAGTGTGAAATGCATGACGACATAGTACTAACTTTCAGATATACATGTAGTTCTTAATAAGAAGATGTCTGAGATTGTCTTTCTCTGTAAATTATTGTGCAAATAAATATTCTTTTAAAACTAAAGACTGCATTTTGAATTAAGCATTTATTGACTAGAATAAATGTAAATGAAACAAAACATTAACAAAAATAGCAGTTCTTAATGATTCAGACACTTTCCGCTGTTGCTTAAATTTCAGACATAAAATTCGGACGCGGAATTTGTAACTGAAAAAGCTTTTGTCTTTATCTGTAAATTACTTTACAAATAAATATTCTTTGAAAACTGAAGACTGCATTTTGAACAAAGCATTTTAGAATAAATGTCAATGAAACAAAACATTAACAAAAATAACAGTTCTGAACGATCCAGACGCTTTCCCCAGTTGCGTAAATTTCGGACATTAAATTCGGATGCGGATTTTATAACAGAAAAACTTTTGGTTCAGCGGTTAAAAAACAGGGTTGTTGGGTAACTGGAAACAAGACTTCTTATTCGTTAGGACTATATTGGACAAAGAAATATAACGGATCGTGATAATATATTGGAGTCAATTTTCAACTATAAATCAGCGATTTTTTATTTACATTTTCTGAGGGAAAAAAAAATCAGTTTAGGGGGAAAAAAAGATACTTTTCAGGTGGTGGACTGCAGCCGAAATTCGGCGGCAGATTTGATAGATTGAGGGCCCTGCATGCACATAAAATGTTTGACCCCTTTGACCTCAACCTTGAACCTAGGGTCCGCATTTAGATTTTGAAATCTATTATGTGGTTATCTCTGCCGTCTGTCCGTCCTTCCATCCGTCCGTCCTGGCCACTATCTCCTCCTACATAATGAACACTAGAACCTTGAAACTTACACACATGGTAGCTATGAGCATATGTGCCACAGTGCACTATTTGGAATTTTGATCTGACCCCTGGGTAAAAAGTTATGGGGTTGGGGTGGGGCTGGGTCAGAGATTTTCACTCATTTTTATGCCCCCATATCCAATGATCATGGGTTTGTTTTTGGTCTGTCTGCCTGCCTGCCTGCCCGCCCGCCCGCCCGCCCGCCCGCCTGCCAACACGTCCGCCAGCCAGCCCGCCCGCCCGCCCGCCCGCCCGCCCGCCCGTCCGCCCGCCCGTCCGTCCGTCCGTCCGTCCGTCCGTCCGTCCGTCCGTCCGTCTGTCTGTCTTTAACCTTGGTCATAACTTTTGCAATATTGATGATAGCAACTTGATATTTGGCATGCATGTGTATCTCATGGAGCTTTACATTTTGAGTGGTGATAGGTCAAGGATATCCTTCAAGGTCAAATGTAAAAAAAAAATTAAAATAGAAAAATTAAAAGTGGCGTATTAGGGGGCATTGTGTTTCTGACAAACACATCTCTTGTTTAAGGTTATTTTACATTTACTTCTTCATTCTACACCGATTTACTTCAAATTGATACTGAACATCTCTTATGACAATACAGTCAATCTCAACTATGCATGGCCCCCATTACCATCCCTGGGGCGCCCCTGGGTCAAACATGCGGCTTTGGGATACGCGTCGGCCTCTGCCGCGCCATTTCTAGTTTACATTTCTTTTAGTCAGAACCAACATTGTTTACATTTCTTTTAGTCAGGACCAAAATTGTTTACATTTCTTTTAGCAAGGACTGTTTTTTCGCTTGTTTCAAGATGAAAATCTCAAACACATAGCATACCATCATAAACACACAGCATACCATCACAAACACACAGCATTACCATCACAGACACACAGCATACCATCACAAACACACAGCATACCATCACAAACACAAAGCATGCCATCACAAACACACAGCATACCATCACACACTCACAGCATTATAACCAAAACAAACACACAGCATATCATCACAAACACACAGCATACCAAAACAAACACACTGCATACCATCACAAACACACAGCATACCAAAACAAACAAACAGCATACTATTGCAAGCACACAGCATATTATTATAGGCACACATCATATGATTTAAAAGTGAGGATTTTAGTTTTAGTGATTAATAGTCTTGAATACTGATAATAAAATGTTGCTTATTCATAGATAAATGCATGTAATAGATGGAATTAGAAAATAATTGAATTTTGATGTGGCAAATAGTTGAATAAAGTCAACTTTGATTCCTTGAATCAATCATATTTTTTATATCACCCACCAAATGCTTGCAACGCCAAATTTTGTAAACAACTACTGCTTTAGATTCAATCATTGATACACTTGAATAAAGGTTTAATGAAATCCAAAAAGCAGTTAAAATACCAATACAAACATGTATTTTTACGTAAAAAGTGGCCGTAACTCCATTATTGACCAATTGTTTGAGTGACAATTTGACCTTTACCATCCTCTTACCAATATGTACACTCATAATCCAAGTTTGAATGAAATCTGCACAAGCAGTTCCAAGATTTTGCTCCAGACACATTAGTGTGATTATTGTCAAGTAAAAAGGGCAATTACTCTGTTATTTGCAAATGGATTGCAACAGCATTTTACTCACATCATTCCATAATGATATAATACACTTATATCAAGTTTCCACGAAATCGGTTCAATGCACTTGACACAAAAGTGTTCCGGACGGACAATGCTAAAACTATATTCGTCCACCTATGGCTAGTTGAAACAAAGAAAAGAGAAGCTATTTGTTAAACTTTTATTTATTATTATACAGTACAGCCAAAGCGGCACAAACATAATCCGCAACAACGCAACGGCCAGAATATTAGTCCGCGGCGGCCGAATCGTGTGTTCACGCGGCGTATCGCCGTGGCACTCGGCATCGATTCGCGCAACGACGCCGAGTCTGTATTAACCTTGCGTGCTTTCGCGGAGTAAATCCGCCGCATACGTACGCGGCGGATCGAGTGAAAAGATATCTACCTACATGTACATACATGTATGTGTAGCGTAGAATTAATTACGCGCAACTGTTTATGTTTCGTTCGATTATCATTATTATATTTTTAATCCGAAACACACTTCAGAATTTTAATGCTAACGCGTCCTTTGGCAAACTCTAGCGTCAAATAAACAGTGCTAAAATATCCTTTGTTTCATAAAAAGCGCGCGAAAATTATGCAGACATGTAGAACGTCGTTTGGATAGTTTGGGTGTATTTTGTGTTGTATAAATACATGAACATCACGTCAGGCGTAAATCGCGTGTTCAGTGGAGAAAAAAACGCCCGTATTAGACGTTATTTCATCATCTCTATAAATAGTAACAAATGCCCAAATGTATTTGATACTTAAGGAAATATCGAGAATGTTTGTGTATCGTAAATATTTACCAGCATTTGCTTTAAAACTGGAATATACGGGATTATCGGGTAATTAGTAGCGATATTAACTGTATAATATGAACAGAATAAAACGTGTTTATATACGCATATTCAAACAATAGTTGTTATAAGCTGATAATTAACAAAACTACAAATACGTCGTCACCGTCTTGATTATTGATGTGGCTTCAAACTGCTAATTTTCTCAGCTAAAATATAATAGCGGAATCAACATGCAATTAATTTATAAATCCACCATATGCTGGAGCCTTGACCACTTGTATGTGCGAAAACATAATTACGTGACCTTGTTTATGTGTGAAATACATACGCTACGGGCGGGAAACAAACTTAATAATTGGCCAGACACATTAACTATGCTTACATGTATATGCTAATACAATCCGCGCACAATAAATTTATTATGATTTTAATTATTATTATAATTGTTCTTTCAAAATTTGTTAACTACATGTAACTAATAATTTAAAAAAAAAAAATTTCATGATCGCATTGACTCTGCATCATGTCGCGGACCGCGGCATGCTTCGGCGGACAGATGCGAAGTTTCGCGGCGAAATGCGACTTGCCGCCGCATACTGACGCGGCTTCAACGACTGACGCGGCATCGACTCGTTTCGCCTTGCCGCCGCGGATCGCGAAATACGTTTGTTCCGCTTTGGCTGTACTGTATCTTACAACAAACATTTTTGCAAGAATGTTAAGGGAACAAACAATTAAAATAACATATTAGATCAACACCATGTTTAAGAGCATATGTATAATTTAAAACCCAAACATAACAAAATATTACATTTAACTGCATCATGATTAAAAATGTGAAGATATTGGTACTTTATTGCATAATTATGTAAAACATAACAACATAAAGCAAATAATCCTTACAAAATGAAATCCAACTGTACTGTTTCATTAATCATTATTAAATTGGTGATTTAATCTTATTGAAACTTGGTCAGAATGTTCATCTTGTCATTATAAAGGCTATGCCAGAATTAAAGTCAATTGTGGTCAAAAACTAGAAAACCTAGTAATGTCTTCAACAATAATTATTGGTAACCAATTTTTCAAATCTTACTTAATCAAGCTATACAAACATTTGAAAACAACAACACTCAACACAATAAGATTTTGAACATTTTTTATTCTATGATTCATGATTTCAAAGTAGTGTTTGGTATTTAATAAAGAATATAAATACAATGTAGATACAGGTTTGAATTTTTGAAAAAAAACCTGCTTATCTTTTAGGTTCACTTTTTGCCCTAACACGTGGTCTACTTAGTACATGTATGTAGAGAACAAAATGGATTTCTTTACAAATAATTTTACTTACAAAAAACAGATTAATTATCTCATTATGCCCCACTTCGAAGAAGAGGGAGTATATTGCTTTGCACATGTCGGTCTGTCGGTCCGTCCACCAGGTAGTTTCCGGATAACTCAAGAACGCTTGGGCCTAGTTCATGAAACTTCATAGGTACATTGATCATGACTCGCAGATGACCCCTAATGATTTTGAGGTCACTAGGTCATAGGTCAAGGTCACGGTGACCAGAAATAGTAAAATGGTTTCCGGATGATAACTCAAGAAGGCATACGCCTAGGATCATGAAACTTCATAGGTAGATTGATCATGACTTGCAGATGACCCCTATTGATTTTAGGGTCACTAGGTCAAAGGTCAAGGTAACGGTGACCCAAAATAGTAAAAGGGTTTCCGGATGATAACTCAAGAACGCATACGTACGCCTAGGATCATGAAACTTCATCGTTAGATTGATCATGACTCTCAGATGACCCCTATTGATTTTGAGGTCACTAGGTCAAAGGTCAAGGTCACGGTGACCCGAAATAGTAAAATGATTTTTGGATGATAACTCAAGAACACATACGCCTAGGATCATGAAACTTAATAGGTAGATTGATCATGACTCGCAGATGACCCCTATCGATTTTGAGGTCACTAGGTCAATGGTCAAGGTCATGGTGACCCAAAATAGTAAGATGGTTTTCGGATTGTAACTTAAGAACGCTTTTGCCTAGGATCATGAAACTTCATGGGTAGATTGATCATGACTCGCAGATGACCCCTATTGTTTTTGAGGTCACTAGATCAAAGGTCAATGTCACGGTGACCTGAAATAGTAAAATGGTTTCCGGATGATAACTCAAGAACGCTTACGCCTAGGATCATGAAACTTCATGGGTAGATTGATCATGACTCACAGATGACCCCTATTGATTTTGAGGTCACTAGGTCAAAGGTCAATGTCACGGTGACCCGAAATAGTTAAATGGTTTCTGGATGATAACTCAAAAACGCTCATGCCTAGGATCATGAAACTTCATGGGTACATTGATCATGACTTGCATATGACCCCTATTGATCTTCAGGTCACTAGGTCAAAGGTCAAGGTCACAGTGACCCAAACAGTAAAATTGTTTCCGGATGATAACTCAAGAACGCTTTTGCCTAGGATCATAACACTTCATAGGTACATTGATCATGACTCGCAGATGACCCCTATTGATTTTCAGGTCACTAGGTCAAAGGTCAAGGTCACAGTGACAAAAACGTATTCACACAATGGCTGCCACTACAACGGACAGCCCATATGGAGGGCATGCATGTTTTACAAACAGCCCTTGTTCATTTTTGTTTTTGTATATTCACAGTTGATGTACCGAAGGCAGATTGGTCAGCCAGTGAAACATATTCTGTGAGTATTGAGAATAAATGGAACTCTAGCCAGATACTGGACATGTACTAGTATACTTCTAACCTCCTTTCCTGTCTATATGGAAGTGACTGTACAGTAGTTGTAATAGTTGCCAATTGAGCAGCATAATGGAACTCAAATCAGACACTGGCAATGTACTGACATGATCCAAAGTGTCTAGGTGACATTGACTGCTTGGAATAGTAGTCTAGTGTGTAGTGGTACCAGAACTTAAGACACTAGACATGCACGGACCTCCATCATGTCTTGGTAAAAGTGACTTAAGTTGGAATAGTTGTCAAGTGAGCAGCAGGAATTGAACTTAAGTCAGCCACTGGACCTGTTCTTACCTCCAACTTGTTGAGGTGGAAGTGACTGCGGCTGGGATAGTTGTCAAGTCAATAATTACAAGCCAAGTCTTGTCAGGTAAGATAAACTTGATATCAATAACAGCCACAGCCTCAGTGGCATGCAGCCCAATCACAGATTATGAACTGTGATTTAAGTTCTAAGGTATGGGATATTGTGATCAGTCATTGTCTGCTGCCAAATGTGTTTTGCCTGTCATTTCAAGAACCACTATTGGCTTTAAACCACAGGAAACTTTGGACATGTCTTTGCAGTCCTTACCCAATTGAGAAGAAATCCATATTTGATACTGTGTGTTGAAAATTGGTGTTGAACATTTAAGTTTAAGACAATTATTTATTAATTGCAGATAATAGCAAGTTGTTCAAAGCAATTATCATATCATTATCAAGCCTGTTATTTATCCCCAGTATTAACGTGGTCATATTATTTTGAATGACTATTCCATAAAATCCATATATTTATCTCAAACATTACATCATGATTGTTTATGACTTTAGTGCATGTCTAAAAGTATATGCAGTATGTATTTCAGTTTAATACAGATATCAAGAACTTTTTCAATTCCAGGATGTGAATTAACTAATATAATTCCTGGACAAACAGAGCAGTTTGGTAATTTTTTAATTTTGAGTGATCTCCCTTGGACTGGCATCACTCATATAATTGTGTCACTTCCATTACCAAATGAAGCATGAACCAACAAGGGAGGCAACTCGTGAGGTCACATTTGTTAGTAAACAAAAAGTAGTTCTTTATTATTTCGCTTTACATGGGTCTAAATACCGTTTAAGAGCTCTTTTCTGGTTGGATTAAACAGTCTGAAATCAACAACACTAGAAAGTCGAAACACAAATCGGACAGAACATTCAATTCCATGCTACATGCAAGCTATTTACATAACAAAAATTATAAACCAAAAAGATAGGAATATTTGTTTTTGCAGTTATATACAGTGTTCCTGATTGAAATCAATGTGCTATTGCTTGAAAAGCATTTTTTTTTTTTAGTATACACTAGAAAAGTAGTTGAATATTTGCGGAAAACCTTCTACACGTCTGCGTGATTTTCGTGTGCTTTTTATTGAGACAAAGCATAAAGCACTGTTTATTTCATGCTAGAATTTTATTGTAAATGTAAGCATTAAAATTCAGAAGCGTGTTTCGGATTACAAATAATTTAGTTGAATAATGCTCATTTGAGCATCTAACGAAACATTTCCAATTGTGCGTAATTAAGTCAACGATAATTTGTTAAGGTGCATTACGTGTTGAATATATTTGAGGGCGTGATATTATATAAATATTATAACGTGGGCTCCACGCAAAACTATCGTAACTCCACTTTTTTCAGAAAATTACTTTTCGGCATTTTTCATAGTATTTTAATGATATACATATACTGTAAAATTACAAGGACTATATTTTCAATCTTTATAGTTAAAATAATGATAGCGCAGAAATATCGTAACTAAAAAATTATAAGCTGTTTTTTCCCTGCAAGACTATCTTAACTTGAGTTACGATAGTCTTGCATACAAAACTGCACTACAGTACAGCCAAAGCGGCACAAACATAATCCGCGGCTACGCCACGGCCAGATTATTAGTCCGCGGCAGCCGAATCGTGTGTTCACGCGGCGTATAGCCGTGGCATTCGGCATCGATCCGCGCAATGACGCCGAGTCTGTATTAACCTCGCGTACTTTCGCGGAGTAAATCCGCCGCATACGTACCCGGCGGATCTAGTGAAAAGATATCCACCTACATGTACATACATGTATGTGTAGCGTAGAATTAATTACGCGCAACTGTTTATGTTTCGTTCGATTATCATTATTATATTTGTAATCTGAAACACACTTCAGAATTTTAATGCTAACGCGTCCTTTGGCAAAATCTAGCGTCAAATAAACAGTGCTGAAATATCCTTTGTTTCATAAAAAGCGCGCGAAAATTATGCAGACATGTAGAACGCCGTTTGGAAAGTTTGGGTGTATTTTGTGTTGTATAAATACATGAACATCACGTCAGGCGTTAATCGCGTATTCAGTGGAGAAAAAAAAACGCCCCGATTAGACGTTATTTCATCATCTCTATAAATAGTAACAAATGCCCAAATGTATTTGATACTTAAGGAAATATCGAGAATGTATGTGTATCGTAAATATTTACCAGCATTTGCTTTAAAACTGGAATATACGGGATGATCGGGTAATTAGTAGCGATATTAACTGTATAATATGAACAAAATAAAACGTGTTTATATACGCATATTCAAACAATAGTTGTAATAAGCTGATAATTAACAAAACTACAAATACGTTGTCACCGTCTTGATTATTGATGTGGCTTCAAATCGCTTATTTTCTCAGCTAAAATATAATAGCGGAATCAACATGCAATTAATTTATAAATCCACCATATGCTGGATCCTTGACCACTTGTATGTGCGAAAACATAATTACGTGACCTTGTTTATGTGTGAAATACATACGCTACGGGCAGGAAACAAACTTAATAATTGGCCAGACACATTAACTATGCTTACATGTATATGCTAATACAATCCCCGCACAATAAATGTATTATGATTTTAATTATTATTATAATTGTTCTTTCAAAATTTGTTAACTACATGTAACTAATAATTAAAAAAAAAAATATTTCATGATCGCATCGACTCGGCATCATGTCGCGGACCGCGGCATGCCTCGGCGGACAGATGCGAAGTTTCGCGGCAAAATGCGACTTGCCGCCGCATACTGACGCGGCTTCAACGACTGACGCCTTGCCGCCGCGGATCGCGAAATACGTTTGTTCAGCTTTGCCTGTACTGTACATCATGATAATTATTTCATGCAAAACTATCGTGACTTGAGTTTTCAGGGGCACATTTAACATTGCAATATGTTAAAACTTAGTACTTGGATTGTTTTTATTTTATTTTCAGCATGGTTATAGTTTAGAATTTCCACATTAGTAAACAAAGTGCACATTTATATCCTTCCGTTGATTTTTTTCTGTTTTCTGTGCAGAACGATCATTGCAATTTAAATTCTACATCCATCATTATTGTTGGTTATATGTAATTTTTTTTCCCTAGATGTCTTACTCAGGTTTTCTCCTTAATTGAGCTTTACAAAGAGCCATTACAATGTTGGAGAGATTTACCCCAGTAGGCCAAATTGAAAAACTGATATTTTCCCATTTTTAACAAATACCTAAATTACCGGTAAGCAAAATCAAACACTTTCTGTATTGTCTTCAAGAAGAGTTTAATAATTATCTGAAAAACTGTTTGACAATCTTTGTTGTGTAGTATAGAATAAAGGATATAGCAATTGGGAAATCCCTACTTTTTCTGTAGATTTGTTCATTCAACTCATAGACACATTTATAGTTTTGCAACTCATACAAGTAAATGTGTCGGTATGGGTTTTGAGCTTTGTGTAAATTATGGCTATATTGTAGAAATGTCAACATCCAAGCATAATTTTGTTTTATTGTCAGTTTACAAAACAAATGTTTTAAGGTCTTTAAAGAAAGGTATTTAATAAAAAATATTCATTTGCAAATTAAAATCCGCATTAAAAGACAAGGCAAATGCGACATAAAGACCCTAAAGCGATGTATTATGTTGATAGGCAAACACTGTCATATGTCTCTGACAAGATTAATAATTATGTTAACTAGGTTCGTACTCATTAAAATGTTTGGCGATTAAAAGATGCAGAGAATTGTATGGAAAAACATCTGCAATATAATTTATTACCAGCACTATTTGATTTTAAAGATGATTGTTTTCAACTATAAAAATAAATTAACATAAAAGCTATACATCATAATTTTATCATTTGTTGTTTTCATTAAAGCAGATAATGCTTCGACTATTTTGAAAAAAGTCACTATTTTAAAACTATTATTTTTATAACATTTATAACATGTAATCAATTAAAAAAATATATATATATTAAAATTAGTATTAACATATTGGTCAATAATGTAATTTTTCTATCTAAGCCTTTCTACATTGAAAATTCTCACTTTTCTAGATTGAAATCAACTTGTGATTTCTGACAAAAAGTGCCTGGTTTGTAAACCAAATGCATAATAGAACTAAAAATTTATGGAAGGTCATTAGGTATTAACTGGACTATCAGACATTAGATTAATCAATTATCCCTTTTGGCCCAAAAGATTTACAGATACATAGTTTGTTTTCTTTCTTTCTTGGTTTTCATGCCATTAACGGTTGCCATTTACAAAGCTATAACTATGACATCAGCAATACCCTCAAACTTATTTTGACACAAAATGCATGTTACTTTTTACCGGACATTTCAGGTGTTTCGGGTGAAATATAGGGCCTTGATGAAACATACTTACATTCATTAATTAAGGATTCAGACCTAGAAAACTTAGACAAACCAGTTTTTTTTCTAAAAATATATAAATATTGATTATATTCCAAGCATGACACTTTCAATTTTCTGATAATGCCAAGGATTATAGAGTTGTTGATACCAATTACTCTTAAATTGAAAAAATAATGACAATTATGCTTATGATGTTGATAATAAAAATCATGATGATTAGAAGAATGAACAAGACAATTGTTATGATTACAATCATTTAAAAGATCCAGCGAATATATTGACATTGGTAATGATGATTGATGATGATATTGCTTTGATAAAGCTAAAATTTAAATGCAAAGGTTGACTAAACATTAGAGCAGTTTAGGTAAGCAGACAAGGGGATAGTGAAGTGGACATGGGTAGTCCAAGGAAAAGTGAAGTTGTGGTCGTTAGTCTAGAAACAGTGAACATGAAGTCAGTAGATATGATATGGGAATAGTTAATTTGAGGTAGACAGGCAATGAAATATTAAAGTGGATGTCGGTAGTTTGATGAATGAAGGAATAGAAGTTGGTAATAAGGAATAGTGAGGTACATGGAGATAGGGACAATACTAGGTAGGTTGGTAGCCTAGGAAATGGTAAGGCAAGAAGTCTAGGGAATAGTGAAGTTAGAATAAGGAATATTGAGGCAGCTCTTCAAAAGAATAGTGAAGCTGAGGAATGGTAAGACATATTGTCTACAGAATAGTGAAGTAGAGGTCAAAAGATAAGTGAAAGTGAGGCAACTTGTCTTTATAATCAGGGTATAGGGAATAGTGAGTTTGACAAGTGAAGTTGAGGTCAGTTGCAGGGATCATATTTTTTTCGGTTTTGTCGGTCCTAGACCGATTGGGGTCATGAAAGACCTATTGAAAATCCCAAACAGTCGGTCCATTCTGTTTGCTAAAATTCCAATGTCATGAAATGGATTACACAGTGCACATGCTAACACACCCTATTTACATTCTTATCTCGATTAGGTGTGATAAGGCATACTATGACCCCAAGCAGCGAAGATTTGCGAGGTTGTGTATTAGTTGTGCGTGAATAACCCGTGTCAATATCAATCGATAATTTAAATGGCTTATACCTAGCACACTAATTAATCGGTCTGTAATGGTACTTGTCCACGATAAAATCATTGACAGTTACTTGGGAGATGAAAACCTCAATGTTATCCACGTGGACATTGTGCATTTCATTCATGAAACAGTAAACTTTCATATAAACAAAGAAGAAAATCGGATATTCTGCAATAATGATGGGCGGACCTGAAAGCATGCTCTGTAACTAAACAAAACATGCCGATACATTTTCCACCAGCGTAATAATCCGGCAATAAATGAATGAAAGTTGCGGATCTGATCGACAGAACAGCCGAAAGTTATTTTTATGGGCGGACATCAGGTTTTTTTTTTAGATAATGGGGAAGACACTGGACACTGGGTAAAAGGGCAAATCGAGCGCGAAAGAGACATATTTGGGGAAAAAATAAAAACTGTTCATTTCAATGTCTATAACTCGCCTACAGACTTCAGGGGGTTTTTTTTAGAAAAAGAGGCATGTCTCTGACCTTTTTGTTCTTAAGACTTAAACACATGAACAAGTATGATATTAAAGTCAAAGTCCTAAATAAAGTTGCAGGGGTAGATCTAATAATGGGAAATGTTTTCAACTGGGGCCGGGGAACGATGTCAATATTGTGATTTCAATTTCATGATGAATGGGTTGACGATCTAGATCTGCTACAGTATTGGAAGGGAAAGGTGCGGCAGCTGCCGATTGTCTACTTTCACTTTTACAATAATCTGACAGTATTAATCGATGTTGATTACATGTACCTCCGAATCCTGCTGGGCTTCAACGGTTTTTGATGATTCATTCTTAAAAAATGCGTCAACGCAATTTATATTTTCCGAGTCCGAACGTTTTATTTTGTTCGTGTATGAACGCCAATTGTGATACTTTTTTCTGTTTTAACGTTTATATCTTGGCTTTCACATAACCCGGATGAAAATTCGACTGGTTTCCAGTAATGAATTGACGAAACACCCTTCTCGCGCAAGACCGGAATCCAGTAAAATAGTCACATGATTAATACGATTAGTTGCCCGGTTTCCATGACGTTATTTAACAGCTATATATAGAATCACTGGGATTCCCAGATTTGAGTGTTCGTCGGGAAAGAGAGAGAGAGAGCGAGATCGTTGTACATGGTACAAATTGGATAAGTGTCGACTTCCCAAAAGAAAAAAAAATTTCTTTGAGGGTAAAATATTATATTTTGGTGAAAAATTATATTTTTGGAGGGGAAATTTTACTTTTAGGGGAAAAATTCTAGTAGGGGAAGACGCCGAATATCGGCGTCACTTTCTTAGTAAAAAAAACCCCTGGACATTCACATAAAATAGTACACAAGAAAAATAATATACATTGTATAAATCTTTAGTAAAAAACGTGTTAGAATCGAAATAATTCTTGTACTTTATTGTTTGTTGCTGAATAACCACGACTGGAAGTTTAGATGCGTGATTTCAAATCACACAGAATGACAGATTAATAATATTGATAACGATGAAGTCAGATAAAACAGCACACGAAACAACAATGAAATAGCAAATGATAGAACCAAATGAGAAAACTTGTATGTTCCGTTAAAAAATGCTTAAGGGAATTAAATTTGTACATTTATTATACCACCTTCATGAATGGCAAAATCAATGGTTTATATTTTAACGTAATTTGTCATGATTTTGGATATACATTTTCGGACGCTTTTTCCCCATTTAAATCCAGACCGATTGATGTTGCGGGAAAATATGATCCCTGGTCAGTTGTAAAGGGAATAGTGAAGTTGTGGTCAGTTGTATAGAGAATAGTGAAGTTGAGGTCAGTTGTCTAGGGAATAGTGAAGTTGAGGTCAGTTGTCTAGGGAATTAGTGAGGCAGCTTGTCAGTTTTGTAGGGAATAGTCAGGTTGAGATCAGTAGTCTAAGGAATGGTGAAACAAGAAAACAAAATAGTTTGATAGGCTATGGAATGGTGTGGCATGTTGTCTAGGGAATAGAAAAGTTGAATAGACGTCCTTAGATAACTTCTATGACTGTAAGGCATGTTTAAAGAATACATTTGTATTTCAATGGCACAACAGAGCGGGGAAAGGTAGATTGATTTTAATTTAAAACTATAAAAATGGACATCAGTTATCCAAATCAATTGAAGTATCAGTTGTGTTATGACGTTGGGGAATTTACTGTAAATCTATATGCCTTTACACAATAAAGAGACATACCAAGACCCAGCACCATATTCTTATTGAGGGATGATTTGATTCCTATAAGCAAGTAAAAATTAAAGACATCATAGGGTCTTTGTGTGACAACCTTCTTGAAAGGGTGCACCATTGACTTTGTCCACTTCTGCCTCATGAGTCGGGTAACAGTCTCTTCATATACAGGCACTTCTGCCTCATGAGTCGGGTAACAGTCTCTTCATATACAGGCACTTCTGCCTCATGAGTAGGGTAACAGTCTCTTCATATACAGGCACTTCTGCCTCATGAGTAGGGTAACAGTCTCTTCATATACAGGCACTTCTGCCTCATGAGTCGGGTAACAGTCTCTTCATATACAGGCACTTCTGCCTCATGAGTCGGGTAACAGTCTCTTCATATACAGGCACTTCTGCCTCATGAGTAGGGTAACAGTCTCTTCATATACAGGTGTTAACTGGCCATTTGATAATTTTGATATTTGTAATTTATTAAATTACCGTCTCTGGTAATTTATTATAACGCTGTCTCTTTGGATTTCACTAATTCCAATCCATCAAAAATTTAGTTCAATTTGTATCGAAACTTGTAAGCAAGTTATAACAATAAGAAATGTAAGATTTTGTTTCATACTGGAAATAATGCAGTATTGTTGATGTTTGTACACTATAATCATAAGTGGGTGAATAGCATGGGAATATATTTTTTCTTAAAACGATTTCAAAAGGATATTTTTTCCATATCATTCTAAAATAAGTCAGATTATAGGCATCATCAAAGCATTATCATATTAACCATCAAATAATTATGAAAATAGCCTTGACAATATTGTACATTATTGAATAATGATTCTGGATTTTAGTTTAAATCACTAGATATTTTAAAATACATCCCATTTTTGTTTTAGATTTCTGTGAATATATAAAGATTATTATCTTTTAGAAATACGTTTGCAAAATAAATTAATACTATTACAAATGTTTTACAACAACACCAACTAAAAGAGAGCTGAATATTTAATTACTGATAAATTTCCAAAATATTTCCATTATTTCTTGATTTGTATCAATTGTTTAGTTAAAAACAATGTCTAAAACAATCAATATTGTTGGAATAAATGTTTCATAGTGTTCAAGAGTTATTGAATATAAGTGTCAAAATATTAACAGTTTTTGTTAAGATTTTCCTGAACTTTCTGCAAGTCTGGCCATAAGAAATGATAATAAAAGTTGCGAAAATTAAAGCAGACAAATCTTTTTGATTTAAAGCAGCTGAAAACTTCAACAGCAAAAACTACGATAGTTTTGCAACTAAATATTCCTTCCATTTTGATGGTATTTCAGATCTCCAGATAAGGATTTGTGAAATGAGTAACAGTACTGCCACTGACAGAAAGAAAAGGAGTAATGCTTAAAATCAATTAGTACCTGTACTACCATATCCAAAAATACAGGTAGTACTGTACTACCCGTGTTCTTGGATATTGAAGGGTGTATAACTGACTTTACAGAAACATTTGCAGCAATTATAATAAATATATGTAGCTTCTTAAACAGTTATTGTATTAGGTTTTCCATTCTGTATTATTATGCAAGTACAACTACACATTAAAACTCATGACTAATACTATTTCTTCATTTTTCTTGACAAGAAAACACAAGCCAACAAGTAAGCTAAGTAAATGAACACTTATTTCACTGTCTCATCCGTTTTCCATCGTGTTTTCTAATGTTTTAAGCCACCAATGCAATCAAATCGTTTAATATCGGGGCGATAATGCCTTTTTCTGGGTTTACCGATTTAATGTCAGGATGGTTAGACAACACCGTATGTAGTCATTATATGACAACAAAGTGTTGTTTTGAACCGCTTTCGGTTAAGCCGGCATTCCATTGCGCGCAGACATATTGTTTTTGACGGATTTACAAGTTACAGGAAATCACGCGACAGAATAGACAATACGATATTAACCGAGTCTACAACTTTTCGGTAATTTAAATTAACGAAAAGCGCCGTAAGGTTAGAGACCAATAAATCACGCCGCACTGATGCAGACGTATCGGTACGGCCAGATTTTTTTCGTAAATGCGTAAAATGGATATTAAAGTCGTTATTGTACGTCCAGTTTAGAAAAATAAATGCTTAAATCTTCATGAAAAAGGCGTATTTACGGCTGTACGTCCCTTATCTGGAGCTCTGGTATTTTGCACGGAAAAGTATCGTAACTCCAGTTACGATACTTTTCCGTGGAAAACCCACCCAAAAATTTAGCATTTTCCCTGCAAAAGTATTGTAACTCAAAAAAAGTTCCAACTATAAAATATAATGACAGTTAATTTTGATTTTACTATTCCATATGTAATAAATTGTTATTTTGTACTCACAATCAGGAACTCCTGTCTTTAACAAAATTATTAAGAAAAATAAAATGTTTTTTGCTTCTCCTGTAAAAAATTTAAAAGTGAGTTACGATAGTCTTGCGTGGAGCCCACGATAATAAAGCATCATATAAAAATCATATCCGCTTATTAAAAAGTGAAATTAATAACTATGAAAGTAGCGTTTAGGTTTCGACGCTACACAAATGTACATGTAGGTGTATATCTTTGCACTTGATCCGCCACGTATGTATGCTGCCAATTTATGCCGCGAAAGTACGCGAGGTTAATACAGACTCGGCGTCGTTGTGCTGAACGATGCCGTGTGTCTCAGCGATACGCCGCGTGAACACACGACGCAGCCGCCAAGTACTATCGTTCTGGCCAAGGAACGAGGATTATGTTTGTTCTGCATTGGCTGTACTGTATATCAATACGTAAATGATTTAAAAGTAATTTAACCTTGATTTTGGCCAGGAACTCTTTATATAATTGCTTAAAAAATGCTTCTCAAATTTAGCGCATTAAATATTGAAAAAAACACACACACATATTTCAGTTTATGAATCCTTCTATTCGATAGTTTCATAAATTCCTATAACTTTGACCACCCATTTATTATGCCCCCCTTTGAAGAAGAGGGGGTATATTGCTTTGCTCATGTCGGTCTGTTTGTCTGTCGGTCGGTCGGTCTGTCGGTCCGTCCACCAGGTGGTTGTCAGACGATAACTCAAGAACGCTTGGGCCTAGGATCATGAAACTTCATAGGTACATTGATCATGACTCGCAGATGACCCCTATTGATTTTGAGGTCACTAGGTCAAAGGTCAAGGTCACGGTGACCAGAAATAGTAAAATGGTTTATGAATGATAACTCAAGAACTCATACGCCTAGGATCATGAAACTTCATGGGTAGATTGATCATGACTTGCAGATGACCCCTATTGATTTTGAGGTCACTAGGTCAAAGGTCAAGGTCATGGTGACCCGAAATAGTAAAATGGTTTCCGGATGATAACTCAAGAACGCATATGCCTAGGATCATGAAACTTCATGGGTAGATTGATCATGACTCGCAGATGACCTCTATTGATTTTGGGGTCACTAGGTCAAAGGTCAAGGTCACGGTGACCCGAAATTGTAAAATGGTTTTTGGATGATAACTTAAGAACGCATACGCCTAAGATTATGAAACTTCATAGGTAGATTGATCATGACTTGCAGATGACCCCTATTGATTTTGAGGTCACAAGGTCAAAGGTCAAGGTCACGGTGACCGGAAATAGTAAAATGATTTTCGGATGATAACTCAAGAACGCTTTTGCCTAGGATCATGACACTTCTTAGGTACATTGATCGTGACTTGCAGATGACCCCTATTGATTTTCAGGTCACTAGGTCAAAGGTCAAGGTCACAGTGACAAAAATCGTATTCACACAATGGCTGCCACTACAACGGACAGCCCATATGGGGGGCATGCATGTTTTGCAAACAGCCCTTGTTTTGGATATTATGACTCATATCTGATGAATCTTAAGTTATTTCATTGTATTTAAAATACTATTTGACATAGTTTATTTTCTCGTAAACAAAATGTTAATGCTATATATATAGCTTGGAAAAAGCCATTGGTAAAGAATTGGCTAAATTTGCTACACATGTAAAATACAAGGCCAATATTTTCAAAATATTCATTTTAAATCAGTACGTTTGTATTTTTTAGTCTAAATCATTATTAATTTATTGATTAAATAGAACAAATATTACAAACATAAAATGCTTTCCAAAAATAATTATGACATGACATATTGATTTGAAGATATTAACTAATCACTGGGCTAGTAGTGCTGCAACAATACGCCCAAAACTGTATTGCAATATATTGTCAGTTCAAAAACCCGTATTGCAATATATTGTCAGTTCAAAAACCCGTATTGCAATATATTGCAATATATTGCTAACTTGTACCTGAATTACAACCACCACCACCACCACCACCACCACCACCACCATTCACAGTGACAAAAAACGTATTCACACAATGGCTGCTACTACAACTTATAGCCCATATAGGGGGGCATGCATGTTTTACAAACAGCCCTTGTTTCTATGGGATTTTAACCACAACTGTTCATGTTTATCTCCGACACATATTTTTAGGTCACCTGTCATGAAGTGACACGGTGAGCTTATGTGATCGTGTGATGTCCGGCGTCCGTTGTGCGTGCCTGCGTGTGTCCGTGCGTCCGTCCGTCAACAATTTGTTTGTGTAGACAGTAGAGGTCACAGTTTGCATCCAATCTTGATGAAATTTGGTCAAAATGTTTATCTTGATGAAATCTGGTTTGGGATTCTATTTGGGTCATCTGGGGTCAAAAACAAGGTCACTAGGTGAAATAATAGAACAACCTTCTGTAGACAATAGAGGTCACAGTTTTCATCCAATCTTTATGAAATTTGGTCAGAATGTTTATCTTGATGAAATCTGGGTTGGGATTTTATTTGGGTCATCTGGGGTCAAAAACTAGGTCACTAGGTCAAATAATAGAAAAACCTTGTGTAGACATTGGAGATCACAGTTTTCATCAAACCTTTATGAAATTTGGTCAGAATTCTTGATGAAATCTGGGTGGGATTGTATTTGGGTCATCTGGGGTAATAATCTAGGTCAAATAAATAGAAAAACCTTGTGTTGACAATAGAGGTCACAGTTTTCATCCAATATTTATGAACTGTGGTCAGAATGTTTATCTTGATGAAATCTGGATTGGGATTGTATTTGGGTCATCTAGAGTCAGGAACTAGGTCACTAGGTCAAATCATAGAAAAACATTGTGTAGACAATAGAGGTCATAGTTTTCATCTGATCTTAATGAGTCAGGTGAGCGATTCAGGGCCATCATGGCCCTCTTGTTTACAAAATGCTTTATGAACACAATTTACTCTTGTTTGGCTTTACAAAGCATTTTGTTATGAAAGATTAGTATTGTCATATTGTCTATAAAGTCAAACTCCGCGTTTGTTTCGTCTTCAATTCTGAGAACTTTTATAAAAGCCGACAAGAAGAATAATAACCCGAAACAGAATTGTGGATGTTTAAAAGCAGGTCGTGTAACTTATCAGAATGCTGTTATCTAAAAAAAAATTAATCATTATTACTTCTGTTTATAACAACATAAATTTACATTTTTATTATGTAATTAATTGTGTGTTTTTTTCGCATTTTCACAAGCTTCATCTTAAATTTAACAGTATGCAAAAGAAGATCTTGCGGACTCCCATGAAACAACAATACTAAGTATAATAAACTTTTAAGAATGCTTTATTTACATATCAATTTATTTTTATTATTAATTTGTTTTGTTTACCTTGATATCATTATTTCGGATGGCTTTTCAGGACGAAATGTGGATGATTTTTTGTAGAATTTTGGTAATGGTATGATGAAACTCGTATCGCAATACAATATGCGGATTGTGTATTGCAATATATACCGATATACCGGTATATTGTTGCAGCACTAGTTGCTAGGGTGCCATCCAATAATTGTCATGATACTAAGGAAGTACCTGATATGCAAATTACTTTGCCTTTATTATGTTGTTAAATTATAAGACATGGAATGTTTAATTAAATGTCTAACTTTTCTTGAAAATGTTTTTATTCAGAATAAAAAGTCAATGGACTCTGAATAGTGGCTGAATATGCTTGAAAACAGGTTATATGCTTATTGAAATTAAAAACAAAATAACTACTTAAACTATCTATGCATTTTCTGATCAAAAGTGTTATTTATATTTATTTTAAGAATAAACATCAGAGTTCTAAATGTTTTGTAGAATGTGTGCATTTTATCCAGTAATCCCATAATACCAGTTTTTGGTTTAAAACCAATTGCATTATAATAAAAGTTTGCAACCCCTTGTTCCGAAATAAAAATCATTAAAAAATATGCGGAGTAATTCATTTAAACAAACAGAAAATGCAATCTGAAATCCTTAATAGGAGTCCTGCAATTATTTGTTAACAATAACTTATGTTTAAAAAAATCATTGGTTCATGCTACCATTGTAAAATATTGCAACCAATCCCTGAATGATGTAAATATGCCATGACATTGGAATAACATATATCCTGATCAGACTAGAATATTTAATATACCCATTGTCTGTTATAAAAAATAGTAACATAGGTTACAACTCAAATTTCTCACTTTGTTTAAACTTATTATAATTTGTAAATTAACAACTGGTAGGAGAGAAACATACATTTATGTTTGTTCTCCCTTTCTTCTGTTTGAATCACATTCTGAAGAAGTACATGTATTTGAACTTAAGTAAACTACTTTATAATTTTTACAAAGGAAATTAAAGCATATTTTGTCGCCGAATTTATTTTATTTTGTATACCCTCCTGCTATACCATTCGACCCTAACATATTGACTGATTATATTCATAAATGTAGCAATATTTGTATGTTTCTTATTGGCTTTTGTGGTCTTGTGCTTCATTTAAATAAAAAAGCCTGTGTGGTAATTAAGAGTGGTACAATTGTGTAGTAAAATATAACACCCTGAGGCCTGTGATGTTAATCAAGATTAAAGGTAGAGGTAAATATTACTCTAAGAGGGATTTGCAGGACTGTTATACACTTAGAAGCATGATGATGATCATACATTGTTTAACCCCTTAGAAATGATCTACGTAAATTGATGTGGGGGCGCTGCATAAAACAACAATCAGGTCTTGTGTTTGCTGCATAATACAACTAAATAAGGTAAACATGTTCGCCGCATAATACAAATACATGTAAATGAGACCAACGTGTTCACTGCATACAACAACAATAAGGTCCAGAGCTCCAGATAAGGATTTGTGAAATTAGTAACGGTACTGCCACTGGCAGAAAGAAAAGGAGTAACGCTTAAACTCAATTAGTACCTGTACTACCATATCCAAAAATACAGGTAGTACTGTACTACCCGTGTTCTTGGATATTGAAGGGTGTATAACTGACTTTACAGAAACATTTGCAGCAATTATAATAAATATATGTAGCTTCTTAAACAGTTACTGTATTAGGTTTTCCATTCTGAATTATGATGCAAATACAACTACACATTACAACTCATGACTAATACTATTTCTTCATTTTTCTTGACAAGAAAACACAAGCCAACTAGTAAGCTAAGTAAATGAACACTTATTTCACTGTCTCATTCGTTTCTCATCATGTTTTCTAATGTTTTAAGCCACCGATGCAATCAATTCGTTTAATTTCGGGGCGACAATGTCTTTTTCTGGGTTTACATATTTAATGTCAGGATGGTTAGACGACACCGTATGTAGCCATTATATGACAACAAAGTGTTGTTTTGAACCGCTTTCGGTTAAGCTGGCATTCCATTGCGCGCAGACATATTGTTTTTGACAGATTAAAAAGTTACAGGAAATCACGCGACAGAATAGACAAAAATATATGAACCCAGTCTACAACTTTTCGGTAATTTAAATTAACGAAAAGCGTTGTTAGGTTAGGGACCAATAAAATAAATCACGCTGTGCTGACGCAGACATATCAGTACGGCCAGATTGTTTTCGTAAATGCGTAAAATGGATATTAATGGATATTAATGCCGTTATTTTACGTCCAGTTTATACAAATAAATGCGTAAATCTTCATGAAAAAGGCGTATTTACGGCTGTACGGCCCTTATCTGGAGCTCTGAAGGTCATTGTGTTCGCTGCATAATACAACTTAATCATGGCGATCCATCCCTTGACGAAGAAATTAGTTTTTACAGTAATGTATGCAATTGATGTTGCATTCATTTGCTGTTCTTGTTGATATCCGAGTTTTTCAAATGGCAGCGTTATATGTTCCCTTGGATATATTGCTCAAGAGCTAGAAGGTTACACCATTGCAGGGCATAGACCTCATTTTTGTAAGTTAATACATGTTAATTATCCAAAAACTACTTCATTACATTTCTACTGTATTTATTGTTTTTAACAACAAAATCATACATCTGGAGCAGTGAAACATCCTTAAGGTAATTGTATTAAAATGCGCAGACATGTTATGTTGTAGATAATTGTATAACCTTAATGTTGCCTTGCTAGGCTTTTCTAGTTCAAATGAATGTGGCTGTCCCACTTGTGTTTTCTGATAATAATTTGCACTGTTTGTATTAACCCTAAGCTATGAATAACAAGAAATATCTTTAAAAAAGATATACGGCGTTGATTGTGGTCGATGTTTATGAACGATCAAAAGTTATCTCTATGAGATAAAAAGTAGTGGATGCCTTTTTTCTGCGCAGTTGTTAGCTACATCATAAGCAAATCAATTACGGGGTGTTGCGCCAGATTTCGTGGCTTATTTTGCTTTATGTGATATTATTACTCAGATATCTATATTTACAGAATAGAAAAACACAAGAAACATGAAAATAAACGAGTGCATATAGGTCAGCCGGCAATACTCGAATCTTTAATTGCATAATTATAGTATAGCGAATTATTGTGGTCATGCTTAATAAACTGGTCTAAATGGATAAATATTTCTAATTAATTTTATCAAAATTGGTCCTTATCATGCAAATTTTGAAACCATATTAAAAATCGATGATTGACATACCACAATAATATCGCCGAATATCTTTATTTAGTATCTTTCTGATCAAAACAGACTTCAAGTGCACAAAGTTTACGAGACGGCGTTTATATAAAGATTTCTGCAACTGACCGCAAACTGACCTTGATACCTTGCGGATTGGAATGCAATGCATTACAGTCACTACGTTATTGTCAGTAAGACACAATGATCGCAACCCCTTTTGCGAACTCCGGTGATGAACTGTATATAAACTCTGACTTTCACAAAATGACCGCGTATTGACCCGAAACCTCGCGGGTTGAAATGCAATGCAAGTAAGTACTAAATATGACAACATAGCCTTTAGTTAAACGCTTTTGCGCTGGTAATTCTCTGAAAATAAAAGGTGAACGCACAAACTGTATTTATGTCGAAAATTGATTGTAAAACTGTTCTATCTATTGGGCCTTTTCATTAGAGATAAAATTGTTTCATGCAGTAAAACAGTGTTACAAAGACGCGGATATGTTTCCAATGTTCTGGTGTTATACTCAAAACAGCCAATGGAATAAATGAAGTGTATTCATTCGTACCTAGCCGCGGGAAATTTTATTTGAGTATTATTGGACACTTACAAAGGTCAAGTCAAGGTGAAAAGCTGGCTTATTCAGCTTACGCCGAAAAAGAAGAATTTTTAGCAATTATCTGATATGACTGTAAAGTGGTTTACTCTTTATTGTGTTTAATTTGGTTGTAGTTGTATGCATGAACTAGGATGTACATGATTGTAATACTTAGTTATCTATTCTCCACAGTCAACATTTAAGCATGCCCTTCCGTTTACCAGATCTGCTTGATGCTCCTCACCAGTGGTTATTTCCGTTGATCACAATAATAATAAGTGACAGCAAAATTTGTCTTGTTCTAAAATTAATATATTTATGAGTAGACCAAAAATATTGTGTATGCCCCTGCATTGACTGATTTGGGAGGTACATGTTGATTGACCCATCCTTCCATCTCTACACGGTGAACACAAATATTTCTTACTTGCATGGATTTTGTACTTGAACACTACCAACACACCGATATCAACCTTACTGCATGTTGCTGTTGACACTTACCTACTTTTGGTTTAGACTAATGCAGAGTCCAATCTCTTGTAGGCTAAGAGCTTATATTGGCTGAGAGCTTGCATAAGCTTTATTGTTGTATAAATGTTGTTGTTGTTTATCCCTTTACCACTTAGTTACATATTTTGACGCATTTGTATTCCCTCAGAACGTTAAATTTAAATAAAGACCTATCTTACTAGATGCAAGTTTAAAAGGCTTCATTTCAAACTCTTAAATACTGATTAGCAGCAAACAGCATAAAACCTGAACAGCCTGCGAGTTACTCACAAGCTGTTCTGGTTTTATGCTGTTTTCACATAGCCATTTTTAGATTGCTTTTAGTGGGAAAGGGTTAACTAAAATTTATGTATTCCATCTAACAACATTTTCGCTTTCTACAATGCTTAAACACTGACATGGATGGTTTCTATGAACACTCTTAATAAACTAAAATCACCTGCTTCATCTTGATTATGACATTGACCAACTTTGGGACTTAAACTCAGAAGGTCTAAATTTTGGTTACACCAAATTTACCCATCTTTAGTTTCTCCTTGACATTAACCTCATTTTGTACTTATATTTTTCACTCTGGCGTTGTTCTTGGTTAATTATACTCCACCAAACGAAGTTGAGCTTGTCTGTTGGTCAGTCGGTCGGTCGCTCCGTATTAAGCGTCCGCTCTCTGATTAAAGTTGTTTTCATCCGATCTTCACCAAACTTGGTAATATGTCATATCTAGGTGATGTCTAGGTCAAGTTCGAATATGGGTCATGCCGGGTCAAAAACTGGGGTCACGGGTTCACTTTTGTTTTAAACATTGAGCATGGTGTCCGCTTTTTTTGTTAAGACAACATGCAAAATATTCTGTTTCAATGCGTCATGTGGGAGTATTCGTCTCGTCTGTGACAAAGCTCTAGTTATAATTGTCATTATTCAAGCTCCTTGTATTGCCTAACGTTTTATTTCAATTTGCTGTCCAGTCATTGTTTTGTGTCTGTCTGTTTGAGAGTAACCATCAATGATATATTTGATCTTGCATCAATTATGATTATGAAGAGCTTTGTTTCATGCTTAGGGAATTGTATTTTGACAATTGCTTGGATATCCTATATACCTGACTTCAGCAAAGCTGTTGGAAGTGACATTATTTTCACTACAATACTACGTCACCCAAGCAAGTAGAGAATGATTTTGTTTATATTAAGAACGAGAATGCCTTGATGACATCTCATCAATTTAATTGGTGTATTTTGTTTCACTATCAATAGAGCCATGAAAACACCTCAGTAGCTGATAAATGTAATATTTAAAGAGCTCTTGAATAGCCAAGGAACACACAAAACACAAATATTTTCATTGAGCTTCATTTCTTGCATTCTAAAAAACACAATTTTACACTTATGATTTAGACTTCTACGTATCCATGATTTCCCTTCTAAAGCAGACATAGCAACACACATTTTATAGAGATCATTTTTATTTGAGTTCAGTTTTATACTTAATTATAATTAAACTTTAATAAAACAGTGAAATTATATTGGGTAGCAATTGGGTAGCAATGTTGGTAAGTTGATTTCAATAAGATGTTTTCACACTTGATTTGAGAATCTGATAGGTTGTTTTGTGGCTGAACAAGTTTTAACGCATTTATAGTATGTATTCAAAGAGTTGTGTTTACCTTTTTGGGAAATAATTATTGAGCTAATTATTTTTTTCTGTTTCAAATACACAGTTGATGTACAGGGGGCACTTTGGCAGCCAAGGAGCGCAAGCATTTCAGGCAAGAGAAATAGAACTTGAGCCAGTCGCTGTACATTCACGGAACTCCATCCTGTCTATGCGGACAAGACTGTTGTTGGAACAGGTATATAGTGACCAGCAGAACTGTTACTCAAGCAAAACACTTGACACTATACTGGCCCCCTCCTGTTTGGGTGGAAGTTACAGTGGTTGGGATAGTTATCTAGTAATCAGCAGAAAACTCGAGTCAGACACTGGACATGTACTGACATCCAAACTGTCTAGGTGGAAGTGACTGTGGTTGGAATAGTTGTCTAGTAGGCTACATAAATATAATTCTAGCTAGACACTGGACATGTACTTACCTCCCTCTTGTTGAGATACAAGTGATTGTGGTTGAAACAGTCGTATAATGAGCAGTGGGACTGTAACTCAATCTAAACACTTGACCCTATACTGACCAACCTTCTGTTAAAGTGGAAGTAACAGTGCCTGGAATAGTTGTCAAGTCAAGAATTACAAGCCGCAAGGTCGAAAAGTCGGGTCAGGTAAGATTACATTGATATCAATACCAGTCACAGCCTCAGTGGCATGCAGCCCAATCACATATTGCATGCTCAACTGAAGTGAAAGTTCTTAGATATATGCTATTTTGTTCAGTCATTGTCTGCTGTCAAATGTGTTTTGCCTGTCATTTCAAGTACTATTTTTTGACATCTTCCATGTAACCACATAAAATAAGTTAAATAAACTGGACAAGGGTTTTCAGTTCTAAACAAATTAAGAAGAAATCCATATTTGATACTGTGTGCTGTAAAATTGTGTTGAACATTGTAATTTATAAATTGCAAGTTGTTCTCAGCAATTATCAAATAATTATCAAGACTGTTATTTATCACCTGATTCACTCTGTCAAATTATTTTGAATGAGTGTTCCATAAATTTCATAAATTTACCACCAACATTAAAGCATGTTAAGGACATGGTCATGTATTTAGTTCATGTCTAAAAGTATATAATATGCCGTATGCATTTCAGTTTTATAAGGATATTAAGAACTCCATAAATTCCATGAAGTGAATTGAAAATCTCAATTTCACTTATAATTCCTGGACAAACAGAGATGTTTTGTACATTTATTATTTTGAGTGATCTTCCTTGGAATGGCTGTACTCGTATATCTCACTTCTAGCGGTAAAAGTTTGGTAAAATAATTTAATTTTGAGTGGTCTCCCTTGGACTTGCGTTGCTAATATATCTCACGACCATTTCCAATGGTAAAATGTTGCAACCAATCCCTGAATGATGTGAATGTGCCATGAGGTTGGATTAATCTATATCCCGATCAGACTAGAATATTAAATATACCAATAGTCTGGTATACAAAATAGTAACATAGGCTTCAACTCAAAGTCCTCATGCGTAATACTAGTATGCTTACTTTGTTTAAACATATTATAATTTGTGTATTATACACTTGTATGAGAGAAACATTTGTTTGTTCTCCCTTTCTTCTGTTTGATTTACATTCTGAAGAAGTATTTGAACTTACATGTAAGTAAACAAGATTTGAAACAAATAACACATTCTGTCACAGAAAAGTATTGTTTTGATACCGTCTTGCTATACAGTAACTGTTTTACGGTTAATATATTTTTACATTTCAATGTTTCTTATGGACTTTTATGGTAGTGTTATTCATGTAAATATTATATAAAAATCCTATGTGTAAGCAGTGATACATGTATAGTAAAATAAAACACTTTGATGTGTGTGATGTTAATTGAAACTAAAGTTAGACTTCAATATTACTCTAAGAGGGATTGGCAGGAATGTGAAATAACTGAGTCGCCATGGTGTAATGGATATGGTGTCCGCCTAGCGACCGGGAGGTCACGGGTTCGATCCCCACTGTGGGAGCATTCTTTAGATCTCCCCCAAAAGACACCAAGTACTGGTTCTAGGCCCAGGAAACGGACTCGAGAGCGTTCATATAAGCCTTAGGCTTTTGATGCAATCGAGCTTAAATAAATAGGTTTAAACTAAATAACTGAGAAACATGCTGATGATCATACAATCATTGTGTAACCCGTCGAAAGTGATCTAAATGTACGTAAGTTGAAGAGGGGTGTTAACAAAAAATGAAATTATTTTGATTGCAAAACGGTTGTGCAGTTGCAACCGTTTTGCCCTGAAAATGAATACAAACATTATAGTGTAATGGTACCAGTACCTAGCATGTCAGACTGTGACCATTGTACCGGTACATACAGACTGAGACAATGATGTGATTTTTGTAACCCATTGGGAAAAGAACTGGTACCAGCCCTATTTGGAAAATTGTGCGAGAAAAACCCAGAAATCGGGAAAATTTGTGTATTTGATTTGTTTGCTCTCAAATACTAAAATTGATAATTAAATGTTGTAAGGTTGTCAATATTATATTTACTTAGATTCAAGCCATAACGCTGCATAAAAAAACTAGTTAAAAGTTGCAGTTGCATTGTTATTTTAGTTTTCTTCAATTGGGATATTTTTTGACAGCAATTGGGAAATTTGTAGTTTTTATGTCTCCCACTATAGTAGTGGGGGACATATTGTTTTTGCCCTGTCTGTTGGTCTGTCTGTTAGTCTGTCTGTTGGTCTGTTGGTCTGTCTGTTTGCGCCAACTTTAACATTTTGCAATAACTTTTGCTATATTGAAGATAGCAACTTCATATTTGGCATGCATGTGTATCTCATGAAGCTGCACATTTTGAGTGGTGAAAGGTCAAGGTCAAGGTCATCCTTCAAGGTCAGAGGTCAAATATATGTGGCCAAAATCGCTCATTTTATGAATACTTTTGCAATATTGAAGATAGCAATTTGATATTTGGCATGCATGTGTATATCATAGAGCTGCACATTTTGAGTGGTGAAAGGTCAAGGTCAAGGTCATCCTTCAAGGTCAGAGGTCAATTATATGTGGCCCAAATTGCTCATTTTATGAATACTTTTGCAATATTGAAGATAGCAACTTGATATTTGGCATGCATGTGCATCTCATGGAGCTGCTCATTTTGAGTGGTGAAAGGTCAAGGTCATCCTTCAAGGTCAGAGGTCAAATATAAGTGGCCCAAATCGCTTATTTTATGAATACTTTTGCAATATTGAAGATAGCAACTTGATATTTGGCATGCATGTGTATCGCATGGAGCTGCACATTTTGATTGGTGAAAGGTCAAGGTCAAGGTCATCCTTCACAAGTTCAAGGTCATCCTACAATGTCAAACATCATATAGGGGGACATTGTGTTTCACAAACACATCTTGTTTCCTTACTGGAAAAATGCCATTTTTCCGGTACTTTATATAAAAAAAAATTGCTGCAATGGTACCAGGAATGTAGTATGTCAGGTTGTGAAAATGGTATTGGTATGTCTTATGTTAGACTGTGACAATAATACCTGTACAAAGCATGTTAGACTGTGAAAATGGTACCAGTAAGTAGCAGTTCAGACTTTGACAATGGAACCAGTACGTAGCATGTCAGGTACCAGTACGTAGCATGTCAGACTGTAACAATTATATCAGTACGTAGCATGTCCGATGGTGACAATGGTACCAGTGCTTAGCATCTAAGACTATGATAATGGTACCAGTGTGTGACATGTCAGATTGTGACCATGGTACCAGTATGTAGCATGTCAGACTGTTACAATTATACCAGTATTAAGCATGTGAGACTGTAACAATTGTGTCACTTCATAGCTTGTCAGACTGTTACAATTATACCAGTATGTAGCATGTGAGACTTTGACAATGGTACCAGTACGTAGCGTCTGAGACTCTGACAATGGTACCAGTACGTAGCATGTCAGACTGTTACAACGGTACCAGTCCGTAGCATGTCAGACTGTTACAATTATACCAGTACAGTACAGCCAAGGCCGAACAAACATATTTCTGACCGAGGCGGCAAGGCGAAACGAATCGATGCCGCGTCAGCTGTTGAAGCCGCGTAAGTATGCGGCGGCAAGTTAAATTTCGACGCGAAGCTTCCCATCTGTCCGCCACGGCATGCCGATGCAAGCCTCTATCCGCGACATGACGCCGAGTCGATGCGTACATGTATCATAAAATAAACAATCTTTTTTAAATGATTAGTTGTTAAAAAAATTAAAAGAACATTTATAATAATATGTCAAATCATAATATTTAATGTGTGCAGATTCAAAACAAAATAGATAGCATAGTTAATAAAAAAGCGTGCTGTTGTGTTTTTAGTGAGTACATTCCGGTTTATAAACAAATTGTTGTAATCCTGAAAATTTAACAAAAATCGAAGTCATCAAAACAAAACACGATAATCAAGGGCATGTATTAATTCAATTTCAATAATAATTTATCTTTGTCATTTTTAGAATCGGCTTAAGTAGTTTAAGTTACTTTGTGTGCGTCTATTAATTAACTGCACCGTTTCATTATTATTTTATATTGAAGTGATATTATGGGCATTTTTCACTGTTGAATTGAACTGAAAAGAATAAACAGTTCAAAAGAGTTAGTGAAAATGTGGTTACTGACAATTAGCTGCAACTCATCTTGCTACCGGCTGTTTATAAAATTAGATATTTTTTATGACTGGACATTCTTCTAAGCCGAAATGATCCGTAAAACAAAAAAGTGTCTTTGTGTCGTTTGAACGAATCTGCACTAAAACTAAATTCACATCGTAACTCGAATACTTTCTGTCGTAAGTTTCATTAAAATTTTTCTAATGGTCATCTAACAGTTAATAGGTGTCTATCGCAACCGTTATTTATTGTTTTTGTTTTCACTTAAGATACACTTATATTAAATTTTGTATAAGCATATTTAGTGTGCCTGGCAAGTAAGTAAGTTTCCTGCCCGTAAAGAATGTATTTCACACATTAACAAGGTCACGTAATTATGTACAATTGTTTTCCCTTTCATATCGAGACATCAAGGCGACCAGGCATCTGTTTTTGCACTTACAAGTGGTTAAGGCTCCAGAAGATGGGTGGATTTATAATTGCATGTTGTTTTTGCTATTATATTTTAGCAGAGTCAATAAGCAGTTTGAAGCCACAGAACGTTTGCTTGAGGAAGGACTGGGCGAGCTGTCGTTTTTTAATGTGTAAATCAACCCAGAACATGGAACTGTGTATTGTGTGACATTATTGAATATTAAATGTATTCGAATTGTGTTATTTGTCAAAAATTCAGACTTATCATAGATGTAAAATAATTGATAAAGCTCCTGAAACACAAACATAAAAAACGCTATTTCAATATAAAATAAAGTATGTTGATAATGTGTTATGATTTATGCAATCAAATAACAATAGTTATTTGTAATAAAGATTTTTGCCATTTTCTTCCGACTTACTTTGTCCTTGTAACACTGCTTGAATAAAACAGCCAAACACTGAAAATGAAATACAAATATGTTAATAAAAAATTACCGGTAACGCTACATCGTGTTTAGAAGCGGTTACCACACACGTTATAATTAACTTCCGACTTACGCTGTCCTTGTAACACTGCTTGAATAAAACAGCCTTACACTGAAACAGAAATAAAAATATGTTACTACATGTACATGTACATTCAAACACATAAACGCTACATCGTGTGTACCGGTATATAGAAGTGGTAACCATTATATTTTGCAAATATCTAATTAAGCTTCATGCAGAATAAATATCAATATATTTAAAGACGTGATATTATATAAAAATTCTGTAAAGCATCATATAAAAATCATAACCGCTTATTAAAGAAATATTATGGGCACATTTAACTGTCGAATTGAGCTGAAAAGAATTAACAGGTCAAAATAGTTTGTTGAAATGTGGTTACTGACCAATTATCTGCAACACATCATGCTACCAGTTGTTTTTAAAATTTTTTTATTATAGTCGATATTTTACATGACTCATCCAGTTCTCTAAGAAAAAAGGATCCGTAAAACAAAATAGTGTCTTTGTGTCGTATAAACGAATCTGCACTAAACCTAGATTTACATCGTAAATCGAATAATTTCTGTTGTCAGTTGTCAAAGTACGGTTGATATTCAAATGCATTATTATCCTCTTTTCCGGATATTGTTTTAGTATGATGATGCTGCATTAACAAATATAAGTGTATATAAGTGAAAACACAAACAATAAACAACGGAACACACGATTCGGCCGCCGTGTACTAATACTCTTGCCGTGGCGTAGCCGCGGATAATGTTTGTTCCACCTTGGCTGTACTGTACAGTACAGCCAAAGCGGCACAAACATAATCCGCGGCTACGCCACGGCCAGATTATTAGTCCGCGGCGGCCGAATCGTGTGTTCACGCGGCGTATCGCCGTGGCACTCAGCATCGATCCGCGCAACGACGCCGAGTCTGTGTTAACCTCGCGTACTTTCGCAGAGTAAATCCGCCGCATACGTACGCGGCGGATCGAGTGAAAAGATATCCACCTACATGTACATACATGTATGTGTAGCCTAGAATTAATTACGCGCAACTGTTTATGTTTCGTTCAATTATCATTATTAAATTTGTAATCCGAAACACACTTCCAAATTTTAATGCTAACGCGTCCTTTGGCAAATTCTAGCGTCAAATAAACAGTGCTAAAATATCCTTTGTTTCATAAAAAGCGCGCGAAAATTATGCAGACATATAGAACGTTGTTTGGAAAGTTTGGGTGTATTTTGTGTTGTATAAATACATGAACATCACGTCAGGCGTAAATCGCGTGTTCAGTGGAGAAAAAAAAACGCCCTGATTAGACGTTATTTCATCATCTCTATAAATAGTAACAAATGTCAAAATGTATTGGATACTTAAGGAAATATCGAGAATGTTTTGTGTATCGTAAATATTTACCAGCATTTGCTTTTAAACTGGAATATACGGGATTATTGGGTAATTAGTAGTGATATTAACTGTATAATATGAACAAAATAAAACGTGTTTATATATGCATATTCAAACAATAGTTATAATAAGCTGATAATTAACAAAACTACAAATACGTCGTCACCGTCTTGATTATTGATGTGGCTTCAAACTGCTAATTATCTCAGCTAAAATATAATAGCGGAATCAACATGCAATTAATTTATAAATCCACCATATGCTGGAGCCTTGACCACTTGTATGTGCGAAAACATAATTACGTGACCTTGTTTATGTGTGAAATACATACGCTACGGGCAGGACAAACTTAATAATTGGCCAGACACATTAACTATGCTTACATGTATATGCTAAAACAATCCGCGCACAATAAATTTATTATGATTTTAATTATTATTATAATTGTTCTTTCAAAATTTGTTAACTACATGTAACTAATAATTTAAAAAAGATTTTTTATTTCATGATGCGCATCGACTCGGCATCATGTCGCGGATCGCGGCATGCCTCGGCGGACAGATGCGAAGTTTCGCGGCGAAATGCTACTTGCCGCCGCATACTGACGCGGCTTCAACGACTGACGCGGCATCGACTCGTTTCGCCTTGCCGCCCCGGATCGCGAAATATGTTTGTTCCGCTTTGGCTGTACTGTATGTAGCATGTCAGACTGTGACAATTTAACCACTACGTAGCTTGTCAGATTGTGACAATTATGCCAGTACCTAGCATGTGAGACTGTGACAATGGTGCCAGTACGTAGCATGTAAAACTGTTACAATTATACCATTATGTAGCATGTCAGATGGTGGCAATGGTACCAGTATGTAGCATGTCAAATTGTGACAATGGTACCAGTATAATAGAATGTCAGACTTCGACAATGGTACCAGTATGTCTCCCATCAAACTGAGACAATGTGCCAGTACATAGACTCAGACAATGGTACTAAGTTTGCAGCTGGTCAGACGGTGACACTGGTACCAGTGCGTAGCATGTCAGACTGAGACAATGGTACTAGTTTGTAGCTGGTCAGACGGTGACACTGGTACCAGTGCGAAACATGTCAGACTGAGACAATGGTACTAGATTGTAGCTGGTCAGAAGGTGATACACTGTAACTCCAATATAACGCGCTCCGTTATAACGCTGAATCCAATATAACGCGGAGGGTGCTTGGATCCCATTTTTTCTCCAACCTTCCATTTGATTTCTGATTCAAATCCGTATTATGCAACTTCATGTATTTTCAGACAATTCAAAGATGGCGGCAATCACATGTTGATTGCTTTATTCAACCGTCCGTTGAACCGATTATAATTGCCTTGAGGTTAAACAACACCGACAGCTAATTGGTGTTAATCTGTTGTGTAATGTCAATAAAGGTGTGAAAAACTCGCGTGTCAGTGTTTATTACATGTACATGTATTCCTCATCCGAGCGGTTCAGTGCAATAATTTCCATAAGTTAAGTGCAAGCGGGATAGTTATACAATTAAAGTAATTCAAAACGACTGAAACATTCTTACTTTGATATTGTTGCAGTTTGACTATATTAAATAAGCGGCTGTGAAATATACTGCCTTTTGTATAAAACAACTTTTTCTGTCATTTCATTATCATTCTAGTATTATGTCATTTAATCTTTCAGTTCGTGTATAAGAAATTAAATAATGCAGACGATTTATTTACATGCGAACGCAGTGTACCGGTAATTGTTAACAGAGTTTCACTTTCATTTTCACGCGGTATCAGAAAGTCCCTGGGAAACACGTTTTTTGCAAGCGTATGACGCAATAAAACAATTTTTTGTACATGAGTCGTATTGCATTCAATCTAAATTTAAAGTCGCTCGTCCAATGAAAGCTCTGCCCCATAATGCACTGTACTCATAACACTTCTGAAAATGGCATATATGCGTACGGTTGTGTTTAGGAATTTCTTAAACATATATCGTCATTAATGTTCAAGATTATTATTTTTTAAGTGATGTTTCAATTTTATTGGATTATCGGATAAATGTGCACATAAGAAAAGCGGTATGTATACTGTTATCGATACAATTTGGTTTATATGCATGTATTTGCGTAAACACAGCATGGCAATATACATGACCTATATTATAGGCTATTCTATACCTGTTTTTCTATAGCGCCCTGCAGTAAATGAGCTCAAAACCTATAACGTGGATCCGTTATAACGCTGTTTCGCGGCTTGGACCTCAATGACCGCGCTATATTGGAGTTACAGTGTACTGGTACCAGTGCGTAACATGTCAGACTGAGACAATGGTACTAAGTTTGCAGCTGGTCAGACGGTGACACTGGTACCAGTGCATAACATGTCAGACTGAGACAATGGTACTAGATTGTAGCTGGTCAGACGGTGACACTGGTACCAGTGCGTAACATGTCAGACTGAGACAATGGTACTAGTTTGTAGCTGGTCAGAGGGTGACACTTGTTCCAGTGTGTAACATGTCAGACTGAGACACTTATAATAATGATGCTCAAAAGGTAGGAAAAAGATCAATAGCATTTTGTTCTAGTTTCTGTCTTATCATTGTTCATATCACAATTATATTTGAATACTTTGTATTCAGGGCTTTTTTTTCTTCCTTGGGACCCGCCGAAAATCGGCCCTTTCCCCTCAGATTTTTTTCCCGTCAGCAGGTAAATTTTCCCCCCAGAATTCATTGTTTTCCCCTAAAAAATTTTTTTTTTTTTTTTTACTTAACTTTAAATACACAAGTTAACACGATCCAGTGTAGAAAATATAACATATTGCATAATTAAATTATCTGTTGCCTTGAATTTGTTTTAAAAACAGCAAAATATGTTGAAATGATTATTTAAGACTTTCCTTCTTTTTTCCCAAAATCCGTGTTTCGCGTGATTTTTTCCCCCAAAATCCGGCATTTCGCACGATTTTTTCCTCTAAAAAAAAGCCAGGCCCTTTCCCCAAAATCAGACAAAAACCCTTTACTATTTGAATTCAGAAAGAGGGTTATAGACCTGCTTTTAATAAATAACAAAGTTCATAATTTTTAAAATAAAATAATTTGATAAGATAAACTTGTTTTGACTTTAACTCTGTTGAATTGTAATATTAACAATAAAAATATTAAATGATTTTAGAAAGATGTAAAGATATGATGAAAACTTTTCTCTTTTTATGTATTGGTCTTCTACTTAATAATTTTGTACAGTCATTGATTTATGGTCATTTTTCTGTTTCTAGTATGTCTGCATACCTTTAAATAATAACATTTTTTTTAAATAAACTGATAATAGCACAATGCAATACATTTCATGTCCCCCAGGTAATCCAACTTGAAATCAAATAAATATTAAATGTAGTATTTCTTCCATCATAAAAAAATTATTTCAATAAACACATATTTCAAGTATTCAGAATAAAATTCATCATATTAAGACATTTGACCAGAAAAAACTGATCTGATTTTCACGTACGACCTTTTTGCATTAAAATCAAACATTACAAGATTTAAAGTGCAAAACAGTCGTATCTTGATATGTAACAAATATCTCCGACAACCTGTCCGGTATGGTGACCACCTACCAAACTCACATGACATGGGAACATGGATTGAACCTCGGTTGCAGAAGTGAGAATTGCTAGTACCAACCACTGCACTAACCGGACAGCCTTGTAGTTAATGAATGAACATAAACCTATTTAAATTGAGATTTTGAAAATCAGGTCAATGCCTTTGCTGCATAATACAACTAAATCTGGTCAATGTGTTTTCTACATGTAACAATTAAACCAGGTCAATGTATTCACTGCACAATACAACTAAGTCAGGTCAATGTGTTCGCTGCATAATACAACTGAACCAGGTCAATTTGTTTGCTGTGTAAACCAACTAAATCACATGAATATTTTTGCTGCATAATACAACTAAACTAGGTCAATTTGTTCAAGTGCTGCAACAATTTACCGGTACAGTACACTCCACGCGTTTTCCCCAATTTCCCTCCGTACTCCGCGGTGATTGACCTGAGGGAGATTAAGAAAATCCCGCCAGACGCGGCGTTTGCATGATTTTGGACGCGGCGGTTAACAATCAGCAAAACAGATAAGCCGACGCGGCGGCTCTAGGCGTAAGCAACGCGGGGGAAACTCCGCGTTTTACGAGATAACGATCAATTTAATTTTGTTTGACTTCCTGATTTTCAAATAAAATTACATTTATTACAAGTACATACAATGTACATGTACATGTAGTATAATATTTACAATTAAAAAAAACAAAACAACCAAGATAGATAGATCCCGACGTGGTTGTAGAAGTAGTTGTTGTTGTATAGAAAACTCGTTGATTTACGACAAACAAAACGTCGTTTTTTAACTAATACTTACCAATTAATATAAACACAGTTTGCAACATTGTTTTTATTTTGATAATTTAATCCAAAGTTTTCATGTTAGCAGGTGATTTTCTATACTGAACATGTAAACAAATGACCAAGGACCCTAAAAATCTCGCAAATCTGTATGAATTGACAGTTTGACGTAATCAAAGAAAAGCCGCTTCCTGTCTAAAGGCATAACTTACTCAAGAAAACACGTTCAACGAATGCATAAGGAATGGTTTTAATTGTCGGAACAAAGTCAATTCTCTGCTCGCTAATGCATTTATTTTCTCTTTGAAGTTAGGTTATTCCATTGATTGTTAAAAGAAGGTGGTAACTATTGAGTTGATAGTTGCATTTAATATTCACAGTTGTATTCTTGTTGCGTCGACATTCAAAACAATGTTTACCAGTGATTATGGACCAAATCGGCAGAGTGACATTCACACATGTTAATCCCTTTTGTCAAAACACAGCAGACAGCTGCGAGTGACTACACAATAGGTCAGTAGACAAGCTTTGCGTGTTTTCATAACGTCAAACACTTAAAATCCAGTTCCGCCCAGATGTCTTCTTTAATCAGTTTACAGTACAATTACTGTTAAAATAATTACTCTACTAAAATACCGTAACGATAAAGATTGTATCAAAAAAATCAATACACGCACGCTTTGCAGGAGAATACCTTGTACATTGCAGCATAATTTTTTAGCGCTTTTGTCGGGAAATATACATGATGACTGTATATTTGAAGCATTTGTAAACGTCGTGTTAACATTAAAAATCGTAGTGTGTTTCGGATTACTAATTATTATTCTCATTTGGAAATTTTACGGAACATTTATACTTGTCTTATATGTGTTATGATTTAAATATTAATTTGTCAAATGTTTTATATTCATTCATATTGTAGACATACCTGTGAATTAAAAAACATTATTTTTATACGTATTAATTTTCTATACAATTATCTTTTTTATGCATGTACTAACTACAGTATTTAAACAATTTATTATAACAATGTTTTTATTTTTTGGCATGCCCAGTAGCACACTGCTAACGCGGCGTTGCGCGGCGGTCACTGATAAGAACGGAAATTGTCTGCATTTACCGACTAGGCTAAAGTAATACACGCCGCGGGAATTAGCGAACGTGGCTTAACGCCGAGCGTTTTATTGAGTTCACCTTGCTCTCTCAACGCCGCGTGAACACTTGCTTAAGCAGAAAAAAACCCGGGAGGGAGCGCGTTTTTTGGGGAAAACGCATGGAGTGAATTGTATATCGGTATATATCGCAATACGCAATCCGCATATTGTATTGTGGTACAATTTTCATCATTCCGGTACGAAAATTCTGCAAAAATTCATCCACATTTCGTCCAGAAAACCCATCCGAAATAATGATATCAAGGTAAACAAAACAAAACGGTGTTTAGTTAAAATAAATTGTTATGTAAAAATAGCCTTCTAAATAGACTAATATACGGAGTAGCGTTGTTACATGGGAATCCGCAAGATCTGCTTTTGCATGTCATACTGTTAAATTTAAGATGAAGCTTATGAAAATACGAAAACAAATGAATTACATAATAAAATTGTAACTTGATGTTATTATAAACAGAAGTAATAATGATAAAAAAAACATAACGTAACTGCATTCTGATAAGTTAAACAACCGGCTTTTAAACATCCACAATTCTCTTTCGGGTTATTATTCTTTTTGTCGGCTTTTATAATAGTTCTCAAAATGCCAGACGAAACGAACACCGAGTTTGACTTTATAGACAATTCCAAGGGAAAAAGAATTGCTATAACTAGAACCTAAACATACAATACAAAGGTTATGTTCATGTAATTAAGTTGGTTTTGGTGATTAGCTGGCGAGTTATAATTCTGGTACAAGTTAGCAATATATTGCAATATATTGCAATACGGGTTTTTGAACAGACAATATATTGCAATACGTTTTTTAGCGTATTGTTGCTGCACTAATTTGTTCGCTGTGTAAAACAACTAAATCACATGAATATTTTTGCTGCATAATACAACTAAGTCATAAGTTTTTACATTGATGTATGCATTTGATTTTGTGTTCATTTGCAGCTCTTATCGATCTCCGATTTTTTTCAAATTGCAGCGTTATATTTTCCTCTGATATATTGCTTAAGTGCTGGAAGGTTACAAAATTGCACGGCATAAACCTTTTTTTTGTAATTTAATACATGTCATTTACCCACAATGTATTTGATTATATTTCTATTTGGTTTATTTTTTAACAACAAAAAAATACATCTGGAGCCGTAAGGCAAAACTTCTGTGTCATACATTAATATTAACAATCAATAAGAAACATCCTTAAAGGTATTGAATTTTAAAAAGTGTTATGTTGTAGATAATATTATAATATGATTTGTATGTTCCCCTTCTTAGTTTTCTTGTCAGCATGATAGTGGCAGTCCAACTAGTGTTTTCCTGGCAAAATTAGCTAGGTTTGTAAGAATCCAGAGCGATATATTTATCAATTTGTTAGTGACTATCTGATATTTCTGTTAAGTTGTTAACTCTTATCGTGTTTAATTTGGTTGTTATTGTATCTATGAACTAGGATGTACATAACAGCAATACTTAACTCTCGGTCCTGCACAGTCAACATGTAAGTATGCCCTTCTGTTTACCAGATAGGCTTGACACTCCTCACCAGTGGTTATTTCCGTTGATTTTGATTGTGGCACCAAATTGTGTGTGGTAGTAACAATAATTTATTTAAAAGTAGACCCAATCCGAAAATATTGTGTATGCCCCGGCATTGACTGATTTGAGAGGTATATATTGATTGACCCATCCTGACACATACATTATAATATCAATAATGTTTCCTACAAAGCTTTCATACGCGCATGTATGTTGACTCCTAGAACACTATCAACACACCGACTCTAACCTTACCTCATATTGCTGTTGACACTGGCCTACTTTTGGCTCACACTTATGAGGAGTCTAATCTCTTGTTTAACCCTTTATTACTTTGATAGGTACTTTGAGGCATGTGTAGTTCCTTAGAAAGTTAAATTTAATTAAAGAAGTATTTTACAAGATGCACGTTGTAAAGGCTTCATTTTCAGCCATTAGAAACTGATCATCAGCATACAGCATTAAAACTGCATTGGGGTGTAATTGTTAGTTATTATCAAAATGAACTTTAATTATTGAAATTCAGTTCATGTCTGATAAATGTGCCTTATATCGTTTTGGTTGGTGACAAAATATAAATAATTGTTTCAAATTTGCAAATTTTTGTTGTGGTTTTGATATTTGTGAAAAAAACAGTAATAATGAACATTACAATGCTCTAAAATATCCATTATATGCATCTTCTGCCGATATCAAACCCTGAAAATTATCAAGCGTTTCAAAGCTAAACGATTTAATGATTTAGGGAGTTCTGTTGTTTTCGTAATATTGTGTGATACTTTGAGGATTTCTTATATAAAGTATATAATGCATCACTAAATGTATAAGCACGGATGGCGGAGTGGTCTAAGCGATAGACTTTTACTCCAGGGGTCAGTGGTTGGAGCCCAGTTGAGGGTTGCTTTTTTCTTTCTTTAATTGTGTTTTTCATGGAGCTTTTTATATCCTATGTTAACATTTATCAATTTAACGCATTTAATGACAAACTTCAATTCATGCCAAATTGTGTTAAAAGGCCCCTTTAAAAAAACAAGATTGCTATGATGTGCAGCAGTTTTCTTTTGTGGCAATAGGAAAGCAATTTGACAACACTAGCAGTCACATTTATTTACAGTTACACACTCATTGTGAAAGTTGTTAAACATATTAAAACAAATTGTGTTTGTTATTATTTATTGGCATGATTATTATTATTTTTGTGTTCAAAAAAATGGCTGCCAGGTGCTGGGGGAGTTTTAGGTAAACGTTTTTTTGTGTGTAAAACCTTGTGAAAACGTCCTGCTCATAATTCTTTAGTTCCATGCAGTCTTAGATTGGCGCCTTAGGACCCTTTGAGCTCTTGTGTCTTTTCTTGTATACCTTCAAGGCCAATCAAAACTTCCTGCTCATAATTCTTAAGTTCCATGCAGTCTTAGATTGGCGCCTTAGGACCCTTGGAGCTCTTGTGTCTTTTCTTGTATACCTTCAAGGCCAATCAAAACTTCCTGCTCATAATTCTTCAGTTCCATAAAGTGTTAGATTGGTGCCTTAGGACCCTTTGAGCTTTTGTGTCTTTTCTTGTATACCTTCAAGGCCAATCAAAACTTCCTGCTCATAATTCTTTAGTTCTATGCAGTCTTAGATTGGCGCCTTAGGACCCTTTGAGCTCTTGTGTCTTTTCTTGTATACCTTCAAGGCCAATCAAAACTTCCTGCTCATAATTCTTTAGTTCCATGCAGTCTTAGATTGGCGCCTTAGGACCCTTTGAGCTCTTGTGTCTTTTCTTGTATACCTTCAAGGCCAATGAAAACTTCTTGCTCATAATTCTTTAGTTCCATGCAGTCTTAGATTGGCGCCTTAGGACCCTTTGAGCTCTTGTGTCTTTTCTTGTATACCTTCTTATAGTGCCTTAGGACCCTTGGAGCTCTTGTGTCTTTTCTTGAATACTTTCTCATAGTGTCTTAGGACCCTTGGAGCTCTTGTGTCTTTTCTTGTATACCTTCTCATAGTGCCTTAGGACCCTTTGAGCTCTTGTGTCTTTTCTTGTATACCTTCTCATAGTGCCTTAGGACCCTTTGAGCTCTTGTGTCTTTTCTTGTATACCTTCAAGGCCAGTCAGGCTTTGGCCTGGATCAAAACTATCTGATTTTTAGTTTAACAGCACTTAACATTGCTAATCTTAAATCATGCAGATTGCAATACTCTGGTCACAGTTTACATGATATAATGTCTAGATTTTCACATTAAATTATTCAATTGACATTGTATCCAAAATTGTGTATTTTATTAAAGGCTATTGACCAAATACGGACTTTACAATACTGATCAATACATCGTATCTTAAAAGCTGTTTTTTTTTTCAAAGTATGCTGTCTCAGCATGTTTTTTTTAAAGTCCTGCATCACTACCAGCACCCTTCCAGCTCACATGGAAATGTGAATAATAGGTGCCCAATATACATAATTATGTTTCTTTATCATGACATGGCAGTGATGGGGAAAGTTTTGTGCTAAATTACATTGTACACTTTTTTCTATATAGTAAGTCAAGAGCCACTAATATAGAAAACGGATGCACTCTAAATTAAGTGTTATTCCGAGCCATCCACTTTCTAAGTACTCAGAGTCAACAGGGAGGTGTGATGACCCTCTTGTTTTACTGTAGCTGTCTTCCAAAGATTTTGACCTAGATTTCTGACCATAATTGTATGCAGCGAGAAAATTGATGGCAGAAAGAATAGCACACATTTTCATGTTTTTTGCATGTTCATGATTTTTGCATCTGCCTTCCATGTCAACATTAGTAGATTTTACGCAAACATTTGAAGATATATGCAAGACCCAGGATGTTAGTCCATAATTAGAGTTATGGATGTTTGTTTGCGTAGCTATGAATATTTAGAGTATTTAAGTAATTGAAATATGGAAGTATATAGACATTTCACTGATGTAAATATGGGGTGGCATTTCACTAATGTAAATATGGGGTGGCATTTCACTAATGTAAATATGGGGTGGCACTTCACTAATGTAAATATGGGGTGGTATTTCACTGATGTAGAAATGAGGTGGCATTTCACTAATGTAAATATGGGGTGGCATTTCACTTATGTAAATATGAGGTGGTATTTCACTAATGTAAATATGGGGTGGCATTTCACAAATGTAAATATGGGGTGGCATTTCACTAATGTAAATATGGGGTGGCATTTCACTAATGTAAATATGGGGTGGCATTTCACTAATGTAAATATGGGGTGGTATTTCACTGATGTAAATATGGGGTGGCATTTCACTAATGTAAATATGGGGTGGCATTTCATGAATGTTAATATGAGGTGGCATTTCACTAATGTAAATATGGGGTTGCATTTCACTAATGTAAATATGGGGTGGTATTTCACTAATGTAAAAATGGGGTGGCATTTCACTAATGTAAATATGGGGTGGTATTTCACTGATGTAAATATGGGGTGGTATCTCACTGATGTAAATATGGGGTGGCATTTCACTAATGTTAATATGGGGTAGTATTTCACTGATGTAAATATGGGGTGGCATTTCACTGATGTAAATATGGGGTGGTATTTCAGAGAACAGTTTATTATAATGATAGTGTTCATATGAAATAAAGTATGTGTATTGTTTGCCTAATAAATATATAGTTTATATGGTGCAAACATCAGGGGAAGAAAAGACAATTAACCAATCCTATTGTTCCTGCTGTGGTGTCAGTGTTTTTTTGTTCAAATTTGGGTATGGAATGGGGCCCATTCAATATTGAAAGAAGTATATAGTTTTCACAAATTGGACCTACAAATTCCCAATTGAAAATTTTCAAAACAGTTTTTTCATTATACGGATAACATTTTTATTATCTCCAAATCCAGCTCTATAAGTTGAACCTTATAAACTTTTATATTGTAACACTTTTATTATAAGTTATAAAGTATTTGAAAGCATGAAATTCACAACACTTATTTCAAGCCTAATGTTTAAATGTTTTTCAAGAAAGGAATTTTGTTGTGTGGAGTGTTGTCAAAATTATGGCTTTTTGTCTTTTTTTCCACTAAAGAATATATATTCTCAAAAATGTGTTGTATTATTTCCCCTTTTACTTCTGTGTGAATCTTTCCCTATTATTTTCCATAGTTTCATTACATAAGAAAAGAACGGAATTTTGACAGCCGCCAATTTGTGCTGAGTTATGGCCCTTTGTGTTTTTTGCCATTTGTAAAATATAATAGTGGATCTGTGTGTTCAAACATGTACCATAGGGGCATCAGTGTCTCTGACACATTCCTAGTTTCTTTAGAATAATATATTAATTTACAAACATAATTGTGTTTTTTAATTCAACTTTTCTTCAAATGCTGGCAAATTACACTCAACAGCCAAAGAAAGATCATATTTTGTGATCTTTAAGGGAGACATTTTTTGTGCAATCAATTATTGCAAAATTAAGTCTGTCATTGTTCAACTTCATGTGTTAAGAGATATATATGTGTGCTTCATAAAATTATGACACTTTATCATATTTTGCTCAAGCATTAAGTATATTAAGAAGGTTTTTTGGTTATAATTTATATGATATTAAATTTGACTGTGTCCATGGGGGATGAGTGTCTGTGACATATCTAGTTCTGTATGAAATGGACTGAAAGCGGCACATACATATTAACATTTGTTCTCTTTTTTTGTGTAAGAATTTTTTATTATACCCCCATAAACATTGGTAATGGGAGCTATATAGGAGTCACTTTGTCAGACTTTTGGTCAGTTGGTCTGTCGCTCTGTTGGTCTGTCCCGAAACTTCATCCGATCTTCACCAAACTTGGTCACAATTTGTATGTAGATGATGTCAAGGTCATGTTTGAATATGGGTCATGCAGGGTCAATAACTAGGTCGCGGGGTCACTAAGTGTGTTTTAAACAGAAAGTTTAACCGGACCAAAACTTTGATATTTATCGTTAGTTTTTAAAATTACTTGGTACATTTGTTCACCATCATGGGATGGTGTGTCGTGTGAAAAAAGTACGTAGATATCTCCAAGGCCAAGGTCACACCTGGAGTTCAAAGGTCAAATGCTTTTCCGGGCAAAAACTTTATCATTTATTGTGAGATTTTTAAATTATTTGGCAAATTTGATTACCATAATTGGACGGTGTGTTGCGCGAAAGAATTATGTCGATATCTCCAAGGTCAAGGTCACACTTTGAGTTCAAAGATAAAAAATGACCTTAAATGAGCTTGTCAAGGCAATAACTATGTCGTTCATGGTGAGATTTTAAAATCATTTGGCACATTCAGGGCTCAACATTAACCTAAAAACCAACTTGCCCTGCCGGGCAAGTACTTAGAAAATCTACTTGCCCTGAATGTAAAGCCACTTGCCCAAACATGAAATATCACATTAACTGTAAACCTCATAATTTTTAATAAAGATCAAAATGATACATAAAACCTTTTTTGTTTTTGCACATTAAACAAAATGATTACAGCAATTTAAGTCTAATTAAAGTCGAAATTTAATACTCTTTGGGTTTTTTTGCCCTTGCCTGGGCGGACAACTAGATTATATACTGGTAATAACTTGCCCGGACCCAACTTTTACTTGCCAGGGGCAATAGGACAACTGTTAATGTTGAGCCCTGACATTTACTCATCATCAACGGACGGTGTGTCGTGCAAAAGAATTAAGTCAATATCTCCAAGGTCACACTTTGAGCTCAAAGGTCAAAAATGGTCATAAATGAGCTTGTCCAGGCCATAACTATGTCGATCATTGTGAGATTTTAAAATAATTCAACACATTTGTTCACCATCATTGGACAGTGTGTTGCGCGAAACAATTACGTCAATATCTCAAAGGTCAAGGTCACACTTGGAGTTCAAAGGTCAAAAATGGCCATAAACGAGCTTGTCTGGGCCATAACTATGTCGTTCATTGTGAGATTTAAAAATCATTTGGCACATTTGTTCACCATCATTATGGAAGGTGTGTCGCAAGAAAAGAATTACGTCAATATCTTCAAGTTCAAGGTCACACTTTGAGTTCAAAGGTCAACAATGGCCATAAATAAGCTTGTCCTGGTCATAACTATGTCGTTAATTGTGAGATTTTAAAATCATTCGGCACATTTGTTCACCATCATTCGACAGCAGGGGTTGAAGAATTTTTCCAGAGCCACTTGCTCTGCAGGGCGAGTAGGCCTGACAATCCACATGCCCTTCAATATAATCTACTCGCCCTGCATTAAAAATAGATATCTATATTTAATTATTTATAGTCATGATCAACCATAACCTTTTAAACCTACTTAACATAGTGACACTATGTTATGTTAAACAAATTAACTACATTATCTGATGGATTATATTTGCTTTCCTTGCGTTTTCTGCACCTCTTTTCTTTTCTCAATTTTTTCCGCTTCTCGTTTTGATGACCTTTCTAATTCTTTCTGTTCCCTGTCGCCACCACCTTGCAGATATTTTAAAAATTAGAACCCTTCTCCATTTTAATAACGGTTACAATATGGTAAGTTTTGCCTAAGGCTTCTGATTATGAAATTCGGAATTATTCTGTTTATAATAATAATATTAATAAAAAAAAAATCTGTTTATTTTTATTTAAATATAATAAGTGTTATAATTAACCAATGATTTATTATTGTTTTATTGATATTTACATTAAAATTCACGGAATGACTAATATATTTAACAGTTTTATTCACTTTTAATCGATTAGCTAAGAGCACTGACAACAACGAAAAAAGCGCAGCAGATTTTGAGAATTATTTTTGCTGTGACCGTGACGTCATTTTTCATTGTCAAAACAAAAGTGCAGTTTCTTTGTGTACTAAACGTTGTTTTTTTGTTCGTTCGAAACATTGTTTGCAATTTGTATCGATGTGGAAGGAGTTCTGGAACTGACTTTATATTTCTCAACTTGAAAAACAGCACTCGCCCGGTCGGTCGAGTATTTATCAAATTTTACTTGCTTGACCGTCAAATTCACTCGCATATGCGAGCGGTCGAGTGGATTCTTCAACCCCTGGACAGTGTGTCGGGCGAAAGAAGTATGTCGATATCTCCAAGGTCAAGGTCACACTTTGAGTTCAAAGGTAAAAAATGGCCATAAATGAGCTTGTCTGGGCCGTTTACTATGTGGTTTATTTTAGATTTTAAGATGACTCTGTACAGTACAGCCAACGCGGAATAAACATATTTTCGCGATCCGCGGCGGCAAGGCAAAACGAGTCAATGCCCCGTCAGTCTTTGAAGCCGCGTCAGTATGCGGCGGCAAGTCGCATTTCGCCACGAAGCTTCGCATCTTTCCGCCTAGGCATGCCGTGATCCGCGACATGATTACGAGTCGATGCGCATCATGAAATAAAAAATCTTTTTAAAATTATGGTGTTAACAAATTTTGAAACAACAATTATAATAATAATTAAAATCATAATAAATTTATTGTGCGCGGATTGTATTAGCATATACATGTAAGCATAAGTAATGTGTCTGGCCAATTAAGTTTGTTTCCCGCCCGTAGTGTATGTATTTCACACATAAACAAGGTCACGTAATTATGTTATGGCACATACTTGAGTGGTCAAGGCTCCAGCATATGGTGGATTTATAAATTAATTGCATGTTGATTTTGCTATTATATTTAAGTTGAGAAAATTAGCAGTTTGAAGCCACATCAATAATCAAGACAGTGAAGACATGTTTGTTGTTTTGTTAATTATCAGCTTATTATAACAATTGTTTGAATATGCGTATATAAACACGTTTTATTTTGTTCATATTACTCAGTTAATATCGCTACTAATTACCCGATTATCCCATATATATACAGTTTTAAAGCAAATGCTGGTAAATATTTACGATACACAAACATTCTCCATATTTCCTTAAGTATCAAATACATTTTGGCATTTGTTACTATTTAAAGAGATGATGAAATAACGTCTAATCGGGGCGTTTTTTTTTCCACTGAAAACGCGATTTACGCCTGACGTGATGATCATATATTTATACAACACAAAATACACTCACACTTTCCAAACGACGTTCTACATGTCTGCATAATTTTGGCCCGCTTTTTATGAAACAAAGGATATTTTAGCACTGTTAATTTGACGCTAGAATTTGCCAAAGGTCGCGTTAGCATAAAAATTCGGAAGTGTGTTTCGGATTACAAAATTAATAATGATAATTTGATAATCGAACGAAACCTTAACAGTTGCGCGTAATTAATTCAACGATAATTTGTTAAAGCGCATTACGTGTCATATCGCTTATTATAACGCGAAAATAATAATTATGAAACCAGCACTCGATCCACCGCGTACGTATGCGGCGGATTTACTCCGCGAAAGTACGCGAAGTTAATACAGACTCGGCGTCGTTGCGCTAATCGATGCTGAGTGCCACGGCGATATGCCGCGTGAGCACACGATTCGGCCGCCACATACTAAAAATCTGGCCGTAGGGTAGCCGCAGATTATGTTTGTGCCGCGTTGGCTGTACTGTACATTAATTTCGTTCACAGTCATTGGACGATTTCGTTCACAGTCATTGGACGGAGTGTCATGTGAGAGAATTCAAGAGTTCAAAGGTCAAAATGGCTTTAAATGATAATGGCATAATAATTGTTCCAAATTGCCATAAATTAGATTCTCTTGTTTTGTGAAGCAAGCATGCAAAATAGTCTGTGTCAATGCGGCACATGAGGGTATACGTCACATCTGTGACAAAGCTCTAGTTTTGTTTGCAGATTTCAGTCTGAAATCCAACTTTTCTTTTACGACATTTATGCTTGATATTTCACTTCTTTATATTGATATTGTTCAATCTAAAAAAAACACTTTTAGTTGGAAATTTTGTTATTGCCTCTTTTAAAAAGCACTTTTGATATTTAAACATTCAGTCTGGAGGAGGATCTATGGTACAATTTGTTCTTTAGTGGTTCAATAGTCGAGAATGGACACTTCAACCACTAGTTAATTACAATCAGTGTTCTCCGTAACAAGGAAGATTTTAGGCTGGCAAGTCTATTCATAATGACACATTTTAAGCTGAAACTGAATGACACACTCAACTAAACAATGCTTTCATTGTGACTACTTACTTGGAAAAGTATTTTTAGTATTACTCAGTATTGTTTAAAGAGGTTTGTTTTTAGAAGATTCAATTCGTACTCTTATTATACAATTTTAAACAAGCTCCACAATAAACTTTGCAAATTATTTGTAAATGACGGACATTTTTATTTTAACATAGACTATATCAATGTGCTATGTTTCTCCTAGACCATCTACATGTATGAGAGTATAGTACTTGCATATTACTGCATACAATTTTTGTATCATTTATGTCAATGGTTTCCATACCTTGATACAAGCAATAATTTCCCTTTTGCCTTATAAAAATGTCTTGAGCAAAGGTTTTGGTTTAAATTGTAGTAATATATGAATTTTAACAAGTTTAAAACTCCATTGCAATTTACATTATCTTTTTTACATTTTCTTTAATTAGTTATTATTGTACAACCACCCGCGACCTATTTTTTGTAGACAGAGAATGAAATTAAAGGGTGTTTTGCGATACATCATGTGGTTATATACTGCACTAAACCATGAGCTTATTCTGCAATCAAACCATATAAATGTTGTAGGGCTTGTTTCCTTCTTTGGGTGTCATGGTCTTGGTCAGCCATCTCACAATGTTGATGCAAGCATTTTACAAATAGAATATATCCACAATATTTTACAATAACAGACATTTTATATTGATAAGTATTGTATGTGTTGCTGTTTTTTGTTTGTATCTTTGATTTTGCAAATTGTTTTTCCTACTCAGGTAACAGGCTATGCTTGTTTAAATGCCAAAGGCGGAGGGATATATTTTTGGCATTTTACCAGTCTGTCAATCTGTCTGTCTCAGTCACTATCTTGTTAGGGCTATACTAGGTTGGCGCTAAGGAAAAAAACTTAGTCGCCAAATCTAGGGGGTTCCGGCGGCATTCCCCCCCCTCCTCCCCCCCTGGAAAATTGTTGGATCCTAGATTGTCTGTGGTGCGTTTAAGGGCTATTTCCTGAGTAAAATTAAGACTATTTGTTTCTGAAATTAGCCCTTTTTTGCTTGAAAATTTTTCTTTGCTGGTGAGCCACTTGCTGACATTTTGCAGCCAATTTATTTGTTTACATAGACACCGGTGGCGTAGTGATAATGATACATTAACACCGTTAAACAGTTTTCGGTACATGTGGTATTTAGGTTTGAAACCACTAAAACAGCCCGCCCGTCTCGGTAGTAATTATACGACATTTTATAAAATCCAAACATTACTTTTTTTTTTTTTGGTTTTTGAAGAAATGCGTGAGAAATTACTAAGTCAGCATGAGACCGTCATTGCATGTCAAAAACCGTGAGACTCACGACGAAACCGTGAGACTTGACAGGTATATATCGTATAGACGTTTCCGATTCTGTATTCACCTCTGCACTATTTTAGACGTCCTCCGATCGCGAACCTAACATTTGGTCATTTCCTGAGTTTACATTATTCTGTCCGCTTTCTTTTCTAAAGAATTGTGTTAATTTCTGTTGCTTCGACTTTCCATTTTCGCTTGCAGCATCCATTTTTCCCAGAATCTGCAACTCACTTTCTATATCGGTCTTTCAAGTCGCATAGCGACCGTAAAGGGAAGTAACTCTTATCTACTTTTTTAGCCAATCAAAATCGTTGTGTCTTGGAAAATTAGTTTATTGTGGCTATGTCAATGCCATAACTCCGCCCATCTGATTAAATGACAATTCCGTACTGGTGGATTCAATGACGTTGAATCATAAGATCTATAGCATAGGTCATTACATGGCAGGCTTCAGTGATTCAGTCATCACGTAAATCGCCAAGTAACACAAATGTTCAAAAAGTCTGGCCACAGTGTAAAGCGTGACCAATTAAGACATTTGCCATGTGGATTATCGACCTAGGCGGTCGTCATTACCCCCTGGGGCCTTTCCGGTAATGGTGCTATCTGTGTAATCTTAGCGATGTTTCTGGCGATTTATGCGGCCTGAAAACAGGCATTTAGAGTGTGCATTTGTAAAGCATAGGGTCTATTTTTTTCCAATCGCCAATTTCATGAAAATCTTATTTTTAATCGCCAGCTAGGAATTGTAATCGCCAATGGCGATTTCGGCGATTGGTAACGCTAACGTTGGCTATATCTCAGACACTATATACGTTTTCAACATCAAACTTTATAGGTGTATAGACATACATGAGGAGAAGGTGGGGGATATCAATTCAACAAATTAGCTTGCTGTTATGGAATTTAAAGTATGAAACTCGTGAAACCAGTGTTGTAACATAATCTCGGCTTATAAACCTCACCATTGCATTAGACCATAAGTAAATTGTATAGTAAAAATTGAGATCCTTTGTTTAAAAAAGTCAGTCTAGATTCACTTTAAAGAAATCACAGTACGATTAAAGCATGCACTTTTACAACGGGAATATCTTGAATAAGAAAGATCATGTGACGAAAGTGAAAACACATGAGTAATGTAGTGATGACCGATAGCGAGACATTGAGTGCAGCAATCTGGAGTTGATTTTGTATTAATATCCATTTATATGTGTAAATATTGTATGAATCATTTCTTTTCAAATTGATTAAATTGCATTTTCATGAAATGCATTAACATTTCAGACATTGTAAGTATTTATGATTTGTAGGGAATCCTGCGGGCATGTGACATGGAACAATAGTTATTGACAAAGGGTTTAAACTTGGAAACAATATTTGGCTAACATTTTTCACAAGATAACTAAATTCAATGTATTACTAATGTATCAAACCAAACAATAGACATAACATAGACAACATTTTAGGGTTTGTCAAAAGTATTGACTATGGATCATTGACGATACAGTTAACCTGTCAAAATAATGTTGCTCATATGATATATGGTTTTATTTTTTGAACGCAAAAGTACCCAGCCAAAGAAAGTATGATAATATTGTACTATATCTATGCATAGAAACATAATTTTACAATTTCTATGTGACTATTGTTTGGAACATTTTGAGGAGATTGTGACTAAATTTTCACAATTTTGATATTTTTGGGACTTTTTTCATGATCTTGCATAAATAAATGTGTTTTCATGACAACAACACACCCTTAATTGCAACAAAAATTGTCGAAGTTGACAGTAGCCAAATGCAGATTGACGACGAACATGACGAAGCTACAAGTCCTATGATACTTGAAACTGTTGATGACAAAGTCTATGCACCGAGCACTAGTGCTTATGAAACACCGGATCAGTGGGACAAGTTACAGATGGTAAAGGCAAGGTCATTAACCCTTTGCATGCTGGGAAATTTGTCGTCTGCTAAAATGTAGTCTGCAGAATTTCTCAAATTAGCATTTTCTTCGATTTTTTTCAAAGAATATTATCAGAATAGCAAACAGTTTGGATCCTGATGAGACGCCACGTTCTGTGGCATCTCATCTGGATCCAAACTGTTTGAAAAGGCCTTCAAAATTCGGTTCCCGCACTGTAAGGGTTAAAGTACCATTCTTCAATTGGTACAATTCACAACTTGATTTTTCCAAATTGGAAGATTTCGCGACTCGTTTTTTTCCCAATCTGATGATTTCATGACGCAAAAAATTCCCAAGGGCATGTGAACTGGACCCGTTCCCAATTGGGTGAAAAAAATGACTAAAAGAAGATCACATTTACAGTACAGATCTAGTAAAGCAAACTCCGACATTAACCCTTTCAGTGCGGGAACCGAATTTTAAAGACCTTTGCAAACAGTTTGGATCCAGATGAGATGCCACAGAACGTGGCGTCTCATCAGGATCCAAACTGTTTGATATTCTGATAGTATTCTTTGAAAATAATCGAAGAAAATGCTAATTTTAGAAATTCAGCAGACGACATTTAAGCAGATGAAAAATTTCCCAGCATGCAAAGGGATAAGGCCAAATAAAACATAGTCCAAGTGAATTAATTCACATAATTTCACTATAGAAATAAAAATGTTTATCTGAACAATATTTAGGTCGAGGTAAAATTTTGGTCAATTGATATAAAGAACCTGGTCAACAGGTTAAAGGTTACGCAAACAGTGTTGAAACTTTAGAAGCTACCCTTATGATTCAATGTCGATGAAATTCTGTCCGAATTTGTATCATCACAATATCACAACAACGGTCAATTCTAAGTGAAGTGTATTAAAAACTTAGGTTACCATTTAAATGCTTAGAAAAACTTATAGACACTATAAATGCTATATTTTGTTTTTAGTCAAATGAAACTTGGTCTGAATGGTTAAGGGTCACATGGTTTATGTAGATTTTATAAATATTAACATACTATGCACCATCAGCGCCCTCAACATGCAAAGCTAATAGGTTTACTATTTTGTATGTTTACTGACATCCTTAATGATAGTTACGATCCGGGAGTCTAGATTACATTCCGCACTCCATGGACCACATCCTTTTAAACACTTAGACCAAAAACTACTTATACAATGCTATATTCTAAATGGGCTTGTCACTTAGGTTTTGTAAATTTATGTCTAATGTTGTAAATGCATAGTGATTCTCTACAACAGCGGTTTAAATTTGAATGCAGTTGTATAAGCTGGTCATAAAAAGAGGTTCACACAATTTGTATAACAAAATGACTGTTAAATATTCTTTGCTTTAGTATATTCCTTGCATCTTGTATTTTGGTCCGCTAAAAATAGTTTTAACTAATGTGATTATTTCCTTGTCAGCTAACAGATGGAAGGGATCGACTTATTTTTCGTGGGAATGTTACAAGTTAGCTATGTCGTGAGAACGGCTTACTTACTATAGGGAAAAAAATCGAGATAGAGACAGAGGAGTGCAAAACTAAATAAAAGAGGAGTGCAGTTATTATATTGTATTATGCATTCCTCCTTTATTTAATGCACTGCTCTTTTTTCATTGCATCACTCATGCATTTAGTTTTGCATCCCTCTTTATTTCTTGCGTTTTCTCGACTCAGTAAGTCATTCCTACGACATAGCTAACTCGTTCCATCGAGTTATTATGTCGTGGGAACGAGATAGAAAAAAGAGGATTGCATTTAAAACAAAAGAGGAGTAAATGTCACCTCTATGGCAACGTACATCAGAGATCTTGATAATATATTTTTATGTCCCCCACCACTATAGTGGGGGACATATTGTTTTTGCCCTGTCTGTTGGTTTGTTTGTACAGTGTTTGTTTGTTTGCTCCAACTTTAACATTTGCAATAACTTTTCAATATTCAAGATAGCAACTTGATATTTGGCATGCATGTGTATCTCATGGAGCTGCACATTTTGAGTGGTGAAAGGTCAAGGTCATCCTTCAAGGTCAGAGGTCAAATATATGGGCCAAAATGGCTCATTTTATGAATACTTTTTCAATATTGAAGATAGCAACTTGATATTTGACATGCATGTGTATCTCATGGAGCTGCACATTTTGATCGGTGAAAGGTCAAGGTCATCCTTGAAGGTCAAAGGTCAAATATATAGATAAATGATACATACTATATTCTAAACGGCTTGTCACTTAATAACATAATATATTTAAAATGTGCTGACACCATTATAATATTGATAGTATATATAATTTTATTTTGTATTAAAATTTGCATTATACAGTAAGCAATAATATCTTATTTAATGTAATTATCTCATATAATGTTAATGGACCCGATATAATTTATGATTGTTTTGGTGTGTAGACATCAGGAAAACACATTTATGTATTGTTTGGTGGAAAATGTGCCAATTATATAACAAAAAATCATGTTAGATTCAAATGTTTATAGGGATATAAAATTGGCATTGTCCGTTCGTCTGTTCGTCCGTCCGTCTGTCACAAAACCTGTTTGGGCTACCTAAATCTTAGAAACTATATCAATATATCTTCATATTTATATAGATATCAATGCAGAGACATGTAATGCACAAGAACCATAATCCTACACTTTATTTAATAAGAGTTTTTGCCCTTTTTTTGTGTATTATGCAACTTTTCAGGGCTTATTTTACCTCAGATACGATACAAAAGTTCAACATGTAACTTAATGGGTGTGTAGAAATAAATGGGAAGAATTGCCATGCACAAAATCCATAACCCTCCACTTTTTTAATTAAAAGTTATTACCCTTTGTTTTTGTTGAATGATGTGACTTTTCAAGGCTATATCGCAGATACGCTACAAGATTTCAGCATGAAACTTCTTGGGTGTGTAGATATCAATGAGGAGAATTGCAATTCATAACTAGAAATGTCAAGCAGAAGCCGACGCGTATACCCACGCAGCATGTTTGACCCAGTGGCGCCCAAGGGTTGGTAATGGGGCCATGCATAGTTGAGATTTACTGTATTATCATAAGATATGTTCAGTATCAATTTGAAGTAGATCTGTGCAGTAATGAAGAATTTAATGTAAAATTACCTAAAAAAATGAGTGAAAATATCTGACCCGGCCCCACCCCAACCCCCATAACTTTTGACCCAGGGGTCAGATCAAAATTCCAAATAGTGGACTGTCGCACATATGCTCATAGCTGCCATGTGTGTAAATTTCAAGGTTCTAGTGCTAATAGTGTATTAGGAGATAGTGGCCAGGAGGGACGGACAGACCGCGGAGATAACCACATAATAGATTTCAAAATTTTAAAATGCGGACCCTAAGTTCAAGGTGAATGTTACAGGGGTCAACACTTTTATGCGCATGGAAAGGTCTTGTCTAGATACTAGTGCTGCAACAATATACCGGTATATCGGTATATATCGCAATACGCAATGCGTATATTGTATTGCGATACGATTTTCATCATACCGGTATGAAAATTATGCAAAAAATCATCCACATTTCGCCCAGAAAAGCCATCCGAAATAATGATATCAAAGTAAACAAAACAAGAAAACATAAATGTGTTACGTAAAACTAGCATTCTTAAAAGTCTAGTATACGGAGTAGCGTTGTTACATGGGAGTCCGTAAGATCTGCTTTTGCGTGTCATACTGTTATATTCAAGATGAAGCTTATGTAAATACGATACAAAACACAATTAATTACATAATAAAAATGTTAATTAATGTTATTATAAACAGAAGTAATAATGATCCGAAACAAATTACATAACAGTATTCTGATAAGTTACACGACCCGCTTTTAAACATCCACAATTCTCTTTCGGGTTATTAATCTTCTTGTCAGCTTTTGTAATAGTTCTTAAAATGGCAGACGAAACGAACGCCAAGTTTGACTTTATAGACAATTCCAATGGAAAACTTGTTGTTTTGGGGCATATTTAAGTCTTAAAAGGAAGAGAGAAACGAATGAGATCGAGGAAGGGGTAGAATAGTGTAAGCGGTGTAAGGATTGTGTCAAATGTGGTGGCGGAACATCAAATTTATTCTTGCACTTGACTCTTGAGCGGCACCACAAAATTTTGTAAACTGAGCAATAACTATGCTTTACCAGTTTGAATAAAACAGTAATGGCTTGGTCATATTGTACTTGTAGCATATTAATAATCAATTAATGTTAATGTCCCAGAGATTTTTTGTATACACTATACAGTATACAGCACACAATTGCGCAACATTTTTAATGTTTAATGGGAATATCCAATGGACAAAATGACAATACTTATCTTTCATTTATAACAAAATTCTTTGTAAAGCCAAAATATGAGTTGATTGTGTTTATAATGCATTTTGTTAAAAATGCTAGAATTGCCAATAGGATATAACTAAAACCTAAACATACAATATAAATGTTATGTTTATGTAATTAAGTTGGTTTTGGTGATTAGCTGGCGAGTTATAATTCTGGTACAAGTAAGCAATATATTGCAATATATTGCAATGCGTGTTTTTGAACTGACAATATATTGCAATATGGTTTTAGGCGTATTGTTACAGCACTACTAGATACACATGCGTATCAAATATGAAAGCAATATCTGAAGGGACACTGAAGTTAGTAGCTTTTTTTGAATCACAGTTGCAGATTTTGAAACAAACCTGAACCCAAACCCCATACACCACTGTGACAACCAATCTGCAATGTTTGAATGCAACCTAAATACAACGTTGCAGCAACGTTGGAAAAAAAGTCGGAAAAACTTTCATATACACCATTGTGACAACCAAACTGCAACGTTTGAATGCAACCTAAATACAACGTTGCAGACATGTTGGAAAAAAAAACGTGGGGAAAACTTTCATATACATCATTGTGACAACCAAACTGCAACGTTTGAATGCAACTTAAATACAACCTTGCAGCAAAGTTGGAAAAAAATGTCGGGAAAACTATCATATACACCATTGTGACAACCAAACTGCAACGTTTGAATGCAACCTAAATACAACGTTGCAGCAATGTTGGAAAAAAAAACGTTGGGAAAACTTTCATATACACCATTGTGACAACCAAACTGCAACGTTTGACGGCAACCTAAATACAACGTTGCAGCAACGTTGGAAAAAAAACATGGGGAAAACTTTCATATACACCATTGTGACAACCCAACTGCAACATTTGATGAAACGTCCGGGTAATGTTTTGTATGCAACGTTGTGGCAACGTTCAGTATTGGTTGCCGACGTTGCGACCTAAATATTACGTTGCAGCAACGTTTGCACAACGTTTGATGCCCACTGGGGCTCTGTCTGTCTGTCTGTCAGTCAGTCACACTTTTCTTGATCCTGCGATAACTTTAAAAGTTATTAATATTTGTTCATGAAACTTGTAACATGGATAGATGGCAATATGGACATTATGCACGCCATTTCAATGTTTTGTCCTAGGTAAAAAATTCAGGTTGCTATGGCAACAAATAAAAAAAATTCTGACAATGGTGGAATTTCTGACAATGGTGGAGCAATAGTCTTGTTTTGTCATGCGTCTGTGTGTCAATTCCTGGAAGGATATATTTTATTAAGACTTTATAGACAAAACTACTTTGAACAAATGTTCTAAAATCTATGCAAAAGAGATATCTAAGACCATCATGTTCAAATTAGGCCATATGTAAGACATAATTTTCCTACATGCTTAATTTTACAGATTAGGGATCATTGGTTAACATATAAGGTTGATCCCTATGTTTTCTCAGACTTCATAACACCATTTCAAAGTTTGAAGCTTATACATTGTAAATGATATTAAAAGTTTTAATTTAACAATTTGTATGGCCACATTAAATTCTTTTAATTTAATATATTCGCCCTCTAAATACTGCAGAATGAAGATTTAATACCAAGTCATAAGCGCACACTTCAACCACTGCTTGAGAACAGTGAGTTTTCTTCTTAACAAGGAAGATTATAGACAGATGGTATATTGATAGTGAGAAGTGTTTGTTTTATTTGTATGATAGAACTTTTAAGGGCAATATCTCAGATAGGCTACACTATTTCAACATGAAACATCATGAATGTATAGAAATTAATGGGAAGATGTGTAATGTACAATAACCATAACCCTGCACTTTTTTAAGAGTTATTGTCCTTTGTTGTGTTTGTATGATGTAACGTTTAAGGCTTTACATGTATCTTATATAGACTACAATATTTCAACATGAACTATCATGGGTGTGTACTACGCACTGTGTAGTTATCAATGAGGAGAATTGCAATTCATTAACACCATTACCTTACACTTATTACTACCTTTTAATTACCCTACACTTAATTGTTATACTGTTTATCAAGGTATTTGCACTGATCCATGTGTAACAATCTTCTCTCTAGTAGCTCAAATGACAAGTTGATAATCAGAGATCAAATGTGTGTCATGTCTAACAATCTTCTCTCTAATAGCTAAAATGTCAAGTAAAGAATCATGCAGAGATCAAATGTGTGTCATGTGTAACAAGCTTCTCTTTAGTAGCTCAAATGTCGAGTAAAGAATCAGAGATCAAAGGTCAGATTCAAACGTCCCGTACAGGCCAAATGTCTGATTTTAGCAAATTACAAATTGTCTCCAAATTGTCTAACATCGTCTGCACGTTTGTTGTTCCGATGCTTGTTATCAAACCACTCATGGTTTAATTACTACGCAAACCATTGGTTATTAACGCAATAACCAATGCTTACACGTTGATTATTTCTTAAACATGTTGCTTTTATTTCTGCTGTATCCTTGCCCGGAATGGTGCTTGTATTATGTAAGTGTAATAATTGTGTGTCTTGACAACCTTTGCTGGTTTTCAGAGTAACCCATCATGAACAAGGATTTATTAATCTATAGGCCGTGACTTTAAGCTTTTGTTCCAAGCTGGGGTTTCGTTTAGCATTCAATGTTGAAATAACAAACGTAGCATAATGTAGGCAAATAGATTTGAAAAGAAGTCCTGAGTATAGTTGTTAGTAGAGCGGACCTGATTCTGAACTTCCCAACATTACAGTTAATACAACTCAAAAAGGACTGTACACATTATAAGCATTTTATTTTATTTACACTTCTGAATTAATAAGGCATTGAACATTATTTCAACAATAACTATAATATAGCCAATGATAAGATGGTGTACCACTTCAAACCACTTCTATAATTTATATTACAAAATATTGAAACAAAAACATATCAAACGCACGGCAGTGTGTATACTTAAGTGTGGGTCAAAATCTGGTTTACACCAAAGTGAGCCCCAGGGTTACAACGCATTAACATCGAAATGTTAATCGACATAGCCGTCTGTATGATTAAATAATTAATGATTTCAATCTTTCTCTGATATTTATTTTTTTAGCACGGCTGTTTTCAGAGAAAGCCCGAGGTAATGTCATAACCAGCTAGTCATGTCATCCGCCGTCTGCGTCGTGCTAAAACCTTTACATTTTGCTTTAAAATCAAAGTGCTTCCACCTTCAACTTTGAAACTTCATATGTAGATACACCTTGATGAGTTCTACACGCCACACCCATTTTGGGGTCACTAGGTCAAAGGTCAAGGTAACTGTGACCTCTCAAACAAATCTGACAAGCTTTCATTTATTTCAAACTGCACCCGCAGCCGAGCGATGGCACCCGTTATGCGCTGCCTTTGTTTAGATATATTGATCAATAATCTTATTGTGTATTTTAGAATGTTTATGTGATATTAATTCTTAATTGTTTTGTAAAGCAAAATTTTTATCAGGATATTGTATTTGTTACCTAATAAGAATCCAATAGTCTGACGGCATATGCTTGTGTTAATGATTTCTCAAATGTCAAGTAAAAAATCAGAGATCAAATGTGTGTCATGTGTAACAATCTTCTCTCTAGTAGCTAAAATGTCAAGTGAAGAATCAGAGATCAAATGTATGTAGTGTGTAACAATCTTTTCTCTAGTAGCTCAAATGTCAAGTTAAGAATCAGAGATCAAAGGTCAGATTCAAACATACCTTACAGGTCAAATGTTTGATTTTAGAAAATAACAGCTTTTCTGCACCGTAACTTGAACTATGCATCATGCAATGTTTAAAAGTAATTTGCCAAAAATGTTCATCACGTGCAGAAGGCGTTTTACGTGCAAGTCCTGAAAGACTTCATCTAAGGTCAAGGTCAAGCTAAATATCAAAGTTCAAAAATGTTAATGGTGCTGCTAGTTAAATACAAAAACTTTTGACCATTGAATCAACATGTTGCAGACAAGCATCTAACTATTCATAGCATGTGTTAATATCTTGAAAGTGACCTTGTTAGTGATAAACTATACTCTTTCATTACAAAGTCCTCATTGTATCGCATCATTAACTTGCGTTGAAACATTCAGTTTAGCAGGCATAATACTTAAAAAGAAACATGCAATTAGAATTCAGACAGCATTAATTTTAATTTGTTCATTTTTATGTGTGTGTTTATTATTTGTGTAATTTTCATCTGTTGAGTTAGGAAATTTTATGCCGCCTGGTCAATGATTGGGGGTATATTGTTTTGGGCCTATCTGTTTGTCATTGTATGTGTGTGTCTGTCTCAAAACTTTAAGGGTGGTCATAACTTTTGCAATATTGAAGATAGCAACGTGATATTTGGCAGGCATGTGCATCTCATGGAGCTGCACATTTTGAGTGGTGAAAGGTCAAGGCCAATGTCATCTGTCAAGGTCAAAGGTCTTCTTTTTCTAAAATAGCTGCAGTGCGGCTTCAAAGCTCAGTAGGGGGCATTGTGTTTTACAAACACAGCTCTTGTTTAAATATTTTGTTGAGTTCATTGTCATTAACCACATGATCTGTGCTTTATGAAAAAAATTGTTTCAGTGATATCCCTGCAAAGTACAAAACTGGGTTCAAACACAAGGTTGCTAGCTCAAATTGAATGAAAATATTCTAAACACTCTTCAGGCATTTTTTTCCTCATAAAACTTGCTCAGAACATGCTTTTGAATGACATCTCTTGTGAGTTTGAAAATGGTCTATCTCTTCTACCAATATGAGTGACATCTCTTGTGAGTTTGAAAATGGTCTATCTCTTCTACCAATATGAGTGACATCTCTTGTGAGTTTGAAAATGGTCTATCTCTTCTACCAATATGAGTGACATCTCTTGTGAGTTTGAAAATGGTCTATCTCTTCTACCAATATGAGTGACATTTCTTGTGAGTTTGAAAATGGTCTATCTCTTCTACCAATATGAGTGACATCTCTTGTGAGTTTGAAAATGGTCTATCTCTTCTACCAATATGAGTGACATCTCTTGTGAGTTTGAAAATGGTCTATCTCTTCTACCAATATGAGTGACATCTCTTGTGAGTTTGAAAATGGTCTATCTCTTCTACCAATATGAGTGACATCTCTTGTGAGTTTGAAAATGGTCTATCTCTTCTACCAATATGAGTGACATCTCTTGTGAGTTTGAAAATGGTCTATCTCTTCTACCAATATGAGTGACATCTCTTGTGAGTTTGAAAATGGTCCATCTCTTCTACCAATATGAGTGACATCTCTTGTGAGTTTGAAAATGGTCTATCTCTTCTACCAATATGAGTGACATCTCTTGTGAATTTGAAAATGGTCTATCTCTTCTACCAATATGAGTGACATCTCTTGTGAGTTTGAAAATGGTCTATCTCTTCTACCAATATGAGTGACATCTCTTGTGAGTTTGAAAATGGTCTATCTCTTCTACCAATATGAGTGACATCTCTTGTGAGTTTGAAAATGGTCCATCTCTTCTACCAATATGAGTGACATCTCTTGTGAGTTTGAAAATGGTCTATCTCTTCTACCAATATGAGTGACATCTCTTGTGAGTTTGAAAATGGTCTATCTCTTCTACCAATATGAGTGACATCTCTTGTGAGTTTGAAAATGGTCTATCTCTTCTACCAATATGAGTGACATCTCTTGTGAGTTTGAAAATGGTCTATCTCTTCTACCAATATGAGTGACATCTCTTGTGAGTTTGAAAATGGTCTATCTCTTCTACCAATATGAGTGACATCTCTTGTGAGTTTGAAAATGGTCTATCTCTTCTACCAATATGAGTGACATCTCTTGTGAGTTTGAAAATGGTCTATCTCTTCTACCAATATGAGTGACATCTCTTGTGAGTTTGAAAATGGTCTATCTCTTCTACCAATATGAGTGACATCTCTTGTGAGTTTGAAAATGGTCTATCTCTTCTACCAATATGAGTGACATCTCTTGTGAGTTTGAAAATGGTCTATCTCTTCTACCAATATGAGTGACATCTCTTGTGAGTTTGAAAATGGTCTATCTCTTCTACCAATATGAATGACATCTTTTGTGAGTTTGAAAATGGTCTATCTCTTCTACCAATATGAATGACATCTCTTGTGAGTTTGAAAATGGTCTATCTCTTCTACCAATATGAGTGACATCTCTTGTGAGTTTGAAAATGGTCTATCTCTCCTACCAATATGAGTGACAGCTCTTGTGAGTTTGAAATTGGTCTATCTCTTCTACCAATATGAGTGACATCTCTTGTGAGTTTGAAAATGGTCTATCTCTTCTACCAATATGAATGACATCTCTTGTGAGTTTGAAAATGGTCTATCTCATCTACCAATATGAGTGACATCTCTTGTGAGTTTGAAAATGGTCTATCTCTTCTACCAATATGAGTGACATCTCTTGTGAGTTTGAAAATGGTCTATCTCTTCTACCAATATGAGTGACATCTCTTGTGAGTTTGAAAATGGTCTATCTCTTCTACCAATATGAGTGACATCTCTTGTGAGTTTGAAAATGGTCTATCTCTTCTACCAATATGAGTGACATCTCTTGTGAGTTTGAAAATGGTCTATCTCTTCTACCAATATGAGTGACATCTCTTGTGAGTTTGAAAATTGTCTATCTCTTCTACCAATATGAATGACATCTCTTGTGAGTTTGAAAATGGTCTATCTCTTCTATCAATATGAATGACATCTCTTGTGAGTTTGAAAATGGTCTATCTCTTCTACCAATATGAGTGACATCTCTTGTGAGTTTGAAAATGGTCTATCTCTTCTACCAATATGAGTGACATCTCTTGTGAGTTTGAAAATGGTCTATCTCTTCTACCAATATGAGTGACATCTCTTGTAAGTTTGAAAATGGTCTATCTCTTCTACCAATATGAGTGACATCTCTTGTGAGTTTGAAAATGGTCTATCTCTTCTACCAATATGAGTGACATCTCTTGTGAATTTGAAAATGGTCTATCTCTTCTACCAATATGAGTGACATCTCTTGTGAGTTTGAAAATGGTCTATCTCTTCTACCAATATGAGTGACATCTCTTGTGAGTTTGAAAATGGTCTATCTCTTCTACCAATATGAGTGACATCTCTTGTGAGTTTGAAAATGGTCCATCTCTTCTACCAATATGAGTGACATCTCTTGTGAGTTTGAAAATGGTCTATCATTTCTACCAATATGAGTGACATCTCTTGTGAGTTTGAAAATGGTCTATCTCTTCTACCAATATGAGTGACATCTCTTGTGAGTTTGAAAATGGTCTATCTCTTCTACCAATATGAGTGACATCTCTTGTGAGTTTGAAAATGGTCTATCTCTTCTACCAATATGAGTGACATCTCTTGTGAGTTTGAAAATGGTCTATCTCTTCTACCAATATGAGTGACATCTCTTGTGAGTTTGAAAATGGTCTATCTCTTCTACCAATATGAGTGACATCTCTTGTGAGTTTGAAAATGGTCTATCTCTTCTACCAATATGAGTGACATCTCTTGTGAGTTTGAAAATGGTCTATCTCTTCTACCAATATGAGTGACATCTCTTGTGAGTTTGAAAATGGTCTATCTCTTCTACCAATATGAGTGACATCTCTTGTGAGTTTGAAAATGGTCTATCTCTTCTACCAATATGAGTGACATCTCTTGTGAGTTTGAAAATGGTCTATCTCTTCTACCAATATGAGTGACATCTCTTGTGAGTTTGAAAATGGTCTATCTCTTCTACCAATATGAATGACATCTTTTGTGAGTTTGAAAATGGTCTATCTCTTCTACCAATATGAATGACATCTCTTGTGAGTTTGAAAATGGTCTATCTCTTCTACCAATATGAGTGACATCTCTTGTGAGTTTGAAAATGGTCTATCTCTCCTACCAATATGAGTGACATCTCTTGTGAGTTTGAAAATGGTCTATCTCTTCTACCAATATGAGTGACAGCTCTTGTGAGTTTGAAATTGGTCTATCTCTTCTACCAATATGAGTGACATCTCTTGTGAGTTTGAAAATGGTCTATCTCTTCTACCAATATGAATGACATCTCTTGTGAGTTTGAAAATGGTCTATCTCATCTACAAATATGAGTGACATCTCTTGTGAGTTTGAAAATGGTCTATCTCTTCTACCAATATGAGTGCCATCTCTTGTGAGTTTGAAAATGGTCTATCTCTTCTACCAATATGAGTGACATCTCTTGTGAGTTTGAAAATGGTCTATCTCTTCTACCAATATGAGTGACATCTCTTGTGAGTTTGAAAATGGTCTATCTCTTCTACCAATATGAGTGACATCTCTTGTGAGTTTGAAAATGGTCTATCTCTTCTACCAATATGAGTGACATCTCTTGTGAGTTTGAAAATTGTCTATCTCTTCTACCAATATGAATGACATCTCTTGTGAGTTTGAAAATGGTCTATCTCTTCTATCAATATGAATGACATCTCTTGTGAGTTTGAAAATGGTCTATCTCTTCTACCAATATGAGTGACATCTCTTGTGAGTTTGAAAATGGTCTATCTCTTCTACCAATATGAGTGACATCTCTTGTGAGTTTGAAAATGGTCTATCTCTTCTACCAATATGAGTGACATCTCTTGTGAGTTTGAAAATGGTCTATCTCTTCTACCAATATGAGTGACATCTCTTGTGAGTTTAAAAAATGGTCTATCTCTTCTACCAATATGAGTGACATCTCTTGTGAGTTTGAAAATGGTCTTTCTCTTCTACCAATATGAGTGACATCTCTTGTGAGTTTGAAAATGGTCTATCTCTTCTACCAATATGAATGACATCTCTTGTGAGTTTGAAAATGGTCTATCTCTTCTACCAATATGAGTGACATCTCTTGTGAGTTTGAAAATGGTCTATCTCTTCTACCAATATGAGTGACATCTCTTGTGAGTTTGAAAATGGTCTATCTCATCTACCAATATGAGTGACATCTCTTGTGAGTTTGAAAATGGTCTATCTCTTCTACCAATATGAGTGACATCTCTTGTGAGTTTGAAATGGTCTATCTCTTCTACCAATATGAGTGACATATCTTGTGAGTTTGAAAATGGTCTATCTCTTCTATCAATATGAGTGACATCTCTTGTGAGTTTGAAAATGGTCTATCTCATCTACCAATATGAGTGACATCTCTTGTGAGTTTGAAAATGGTCTATCTCTTCTACCAATATGAGTGACATCTCTTGTGAGTTTGAAATGGTCTATCTCTTCTACCAATATGAGTGACATCTCTTGTGAGTTTGAAAATGGTCTATCTCTTCTATCAATATGAGTGACATCTCTTGTGAGTTTGAAAATGGTCTATCCCTACTACCAATATGAATGACATCTCTTGTGAGTTTGAAAATGGTCTATCTCTTCTACCAATATGAATGACATCTCTTGTGAGTTTGAAAATGGTCTATCTCTTCTACCAATATGAGTGACATCTCTTGTGAGTTTGAAAATGGTCTATCTCTTCTACCAATATGAGTGACATCTCTTGTGAGTTTGGAAATGGTCTATCTCTTCTACCAATATGAGTGACATCTCTTGTGAGTTTGAAAATGGTCTATCTCTTCTACCAATATGAGTGACATCTCTTGTGAGTTTGAAAATGGTCTATCTCTTCTACCAATATGAGTGACATTTCTTGTGAGTTTGAAAATGGTCTATCTCTTCTACCAATATGAGTGACATCTCTTGTGAGTTTGAAAATGGTCTATCTCTTCTACCAATATAAGTGACATCTCTTGTGAGTTTGAAAATGGTCTATCTCTTCTACCAATATGAGTGACATCTCTTGTGAGTTTGAAAATGGTCTATCTCTTCTACCAATATGAGTGCCAGTGGGCATTTTTGAATGCTCTAGAAGTCAAATTTTATATTAAGACAACAATAAACTAGATTAACATAGGCTTATGCATGCACATTAATTTCAAAACTATTTACCCCTCAAAATCAATCTTTAATAAACCTGAATCATTAGGCTCACTATATCTAGTCATATTTAAACACAAACCAATAAGTCACTACCAGCTTAATAAATTTCATGGAACTAGTTTTTTAGCTCGGCTGTTTTCGGAGAAAACCCGAGCTATTATCATAGCCAGCTCGTTGTCCATCGTCTGCTGTAGGCGTCGTGCTTAAACCTTAACATTTACCATAACTTTTTAAATCTTGAACAAAGGAACTTGCTATTTGGCATGCATCTGTATCTGATGGAGCTGCACATTTTGAGTGGTAAAATTTCAAGGTGAACATCACCGTTCAAGGTCTAGGGTAAAAAAAACAGTCAAGGGAAGTAATAAGCTTTAAATGGACATAGTTATCTGACCTGCCCACGTATATATTTTTGTTAAATAAATCAACGCGGCGCAGTAGGCGGCATTGTGTTTCTGACAAACTCATTGTGGTGATAGGTCAAGGTCAAGGTCATCCTTCAAGTTCTACGGTAAAAAATACACATTTAAGAGAAGTAATAAGCTTTAAAGGGAGATAATTATTCAATATTGAACATAGCCACTTTATATATTTAGCATGCATGTGTATCTCATGGAGCTGCACATTTTGAGTGGTGAATCTACAGTCATGGTAGTGGCTTTAAATTATTTGCTACTAAAAATAGAGATTTGTTAGAGACAATTATTTTCAAGGGAAGTAATTTATATAATTATAAATCTCATATTATATATTTCCTTACCAAGAATTTAAGTTCTTTTCACAGTTACTGTACAGATTTATTATTTTCATTATTTATAACTGTACAGATTTATTATTTTCATTATTTATAACTCAAATGATTGATTTGTCAATTTTTGGGTCATGAGGTCAAAGGTCAAGGTCCCTGTGGCCTCTAATATTAAACTTTAACATTAATTTATTTTATTTAATAGCCATCTCGCTGTCCACCCTACTGGCGTCATGCTAAAACCTTAACATTGGCTCAAAAATCAAAGTGCTTCCACATACAACTTTGAAACTTCATATGTAGATGCACCTTGTTGAGTTCACCACGCCACACCCATTTTTAGGTCAGTAGGTCAAAGGTCAAGGTCACTGTGACCTCTTATATAAAACTTTAACATAGGCTCTAAAATCAAAGTGCTTCCACCTACAACTTTCAAACTTCATATGTAGATACACCTTGATGAGTTCTACACGCCACACCCATTTTCGGGTCACTAGGTCAAAGGTCAAGGTCACTGACCTCTAATTTAAAACTTAACATAGGCCCTAAAATCAAATTGCTTCCATTTACAACAATGAAACTCCATATGTAGATGCACCTTGATGAGTTCTACATGCCACACCCATTATGTGGTCACTAGGTCAAAGGTCAAGGTCACTGTGACCTCTAATATAAAACTTTAACATAGGCTCTAAAATCAAAGTGCTTCCACCTTCAACTTTGAAACTTCATATGTAGATGCACCTTGATGAGTTCTACACGCCACACCCATTTTTGGGTTACTAGGTCAAAGGTCAAGTTCACTGTGAAAAAAATGTTTGGTCAAGCTTTCGCAGCTGAGCGTGGCACCCGTTATGTGGTGCTCTTGTCTTTGTTTCGGGACACGATTGTTTTTTGTTTTGGTCAATATATGCGTATACATTGTTTATAAATGCATTGCCTAATTGAGAAGCTTAACATTGTTTGTTTGTATAATGAAAACATGGTATGATATAGAAACCTATTGATACATCATTAAATGTATACACACATAACAAACATTTACTTACATAAGATTCATTGTATACGTTATATACATGTAACGTGTGAACGAACTGTAAATACCCTTTATCAAATAAAAATTTACCTTTAATTACTTTTATTAACCAGGTTTTCCGAAGGAAAAAACTGGTTATTAGATTGGCGAATGCGGGCGGGCTGGCTGGCTGGCTGGCGGGCTGGCTGGCGGGCTGGCTGGCGGGCTGGCGGGCGGGCGGAACAAGCTTGTCCGGGCCATAACTATGTCGTTCATTGTCAGATTTTAAAATCATTTGGCACATTTGTTCACCATCATTGGACGGTGTGTCGCTCGAAATAATAACGTCGATATCTCCAAGGTCAAGGTCACACTTTGAGTTCAAAGGTCAAAAATGGCCATAAATGAGCTTGTCCTGGCCATAACTATGTCATTCATTGTGAGATTTTAAAATCATTTGGCACATTTGTTCACCATCATGGGACGGTGTGTCGCACGAAAGAATCACGTCAATATCTCCAATGTCAAGGTCGCCACGACTAAAAATAGATTTTTTTTAAAAACAAACTTACAAAGGAGGTTTATTTTGTTTGTTCATTTCAAAAGTTCAGTTTGAGTTTTCTCCCTTTATCAGATTTTTTTTTCACAATGAAAACCTGGTTTTGTGACAATTTTGTCCCTTGTTAATATTTAAGATAGAACTTTGCAATATTTGTTCTTCAAAATGATGAGCGCTGTTAAGCAACATGAATGGTATCCATTTAAGTGCTTCCCAAAAATATCGCTCTGAGATTTCTATTAAAGGTATCTCAATAATACTATTTGGTGCAGGTTAATGCATAGACCTATACAAACATTTTTGGATCGGTTCCTGATTTAGGGGTTAAGTGGGGTGCATGAGTATGTTAATGTCGGTTACTATTTATCATGCGATCAATGCATACATTGCAAACATAAATACAAAAGTAAGTAAATTAGAAATTTAAAGGATATATTGTTATCATTATTATGCCCCCTTCGAAGAATAGGGGGTATATTGTTTTGCACATGTCGGTAGGTGGGTAGGTCGGTCGGTCGTCCATCCACCAGATGGTTTTCGGATGATAACACAAGAATGCTTAGGCCTAGGATCATGAAACTGTATAGGTACATTGCTCATGACTGGCAGATGACCTCTATTGATTTTGAGGTTACGAGGTCAAAGGTCAAGGTCACAGTGACACGAAATAGTAAAACGGTTTCCGGATGATAACTCAAGAACGCTTACGCCTAGGATCATGAAAGTTAATAGGTTCATTGATAATGACTCGCAGATGCCCCCTATTGATTTTCAGGTCACTAGGTCAAAGGTCAAGGTCACAGTGACTAGAAACAGAAAAATGGTTTCAGGATGATAACTAGAGAACGCTCACGCCTTAAGGATCATGAATCTTCATAGGTACATTGATTATGACTCGCAGATGACCCCTATTGACTTTCAGGTCACTAGGTCAAAGGTAAAGCTCACAGTGACTTGAAACAGTAAAATGGTTTCCTGCTGATTACTCAAGAATAATTAGGGTAGGATCATGAAACTTCATAGGTACATTGATCATGACTGGCAGATGACCCCTATTGACTCTCAGGTCACTAGGTCAAAGGTCAAGGTCACAGTGACAAAAAACATATTCACACAATGGCTGCCACTACAACTGACAGCCCACATGGGGGGCATGCGTGTTTTACAAACATCCCTTGTTAATTGAACGTTTAACTGTTGAGGAACTTTGAGTAGAAGTAAATGAACTAATAATTGTTACGTATGACTTCATGATCCAGTGCTTGATTGTTAGCTAGAACAACAGTTGTTTAATACCTGATATCTCTTGATAAAAATTCATAGGTTCTTAATATGTAGTTTTTATTTCTGCTGTATCTTTGCCCGGAATGGTGCTTGTATTATGTAAGAGTAATAATTGTGTGTCTTGACAACCTTTGCTGGTTTACAATTAATTAATATATAGGCAGTGGCTTTAAGCTTTTGTTCCAAGTTGGCGTTTCGTTTGGCGTTCAATGTTAAAGAAATAAATCTAACATAATGTAGGTGAATATATTTGAAAAAAAGCCCGGTGTATAGTTGTAAGCAGATCAGACCTAATTCTGAGCTTCCCACCATTACAGGTAATACAACTAAAAATGGACTGTGCGCATTAGCGTTTGATTTTATTAACGCTTCTGAATTAATAAGGCATTGGACATTATTTCAACAAAAACTATACTATAGCCAATGATAAGATTGCGTACCACTTCAAACCACTTCTATAATTGCTATTACAAAATATCGAAACAAAAACATATCAAGCGCACAGCAGTGTGTATACATAAGTTTGGGTCAAAATCTGGTTTACACCAAAGTGAGCTCGCAGGGTTACAGTGCATTAACATCGAAATGTTAATCAACATAGCCGTCTGTATGATTAATTATTTAATGAGTTCAATCTTTCTCTGATATTTAATTGTTTAGATCTATTGATCGATTATCTTATTATGTATTTTAGAATGTTTATGTGATATAAATACTTAATTGTTGTGTAAAGCAAATTTTAATCAGGATATTGTATATGTTGTCTAATAAGAATCCACTAGTCTGACGGAATATGCATGTGTTGAGGATTGCATATAATTTTACTTTATCTGAACTGGTTCAAATAAAACAATTGTCATCATACTTGCTATACTTTCAACAAGTCTAAAAAGAGGTATGTTGGTGTTATATTTATGCCCCCCTTCGAAGAAGAGGGGGTATATTGCTTTGCTCATGTTTACTTACTTTTTATCAATAAAGCATTCATAGACAGTGCACATGCATCTCAACATTTGCTTGGGATCCCCATTTTTTGCAGAAAGCATCCCTGAAAATTGTTGACCCCCGTCTTGGGTACACCAACATTTCATATGAACTCTGCCCCAGGTTAAAAGTCAAGGTTATTGTACAAGACAAAGGAAAACACTCATATATCCACTGCAATTAGGTATATTTTTAGCTCACCTGATTGCTCAGGTGAGCTTTTGTGACCGGTCTTTGTCTGTCGTCCGTCCGTTGTCCGTCCGTCCACATTTGTTCGTAAACACTCTAGAGGCCACATTTATTGTCCGATCTTCATGAAACTTGGTCAGAAGCTTTGTCCCAATGAAGTCTCGATCGAGTTGGAAATTGGGTTGTGCTGGGTCAAAAACTAGGTCACTAGGTCAAAAAAAAGAAAAACTTGTAAACACACTCGAAGTCACATTTCATGCCCAATCTTCATGTAACTTTGTCAAAATGTTTGTCTTAATGATATGTTGGTTGAGTTCAAAAGTGGTTCCGGTCAGTTGAAAAACATGGCCGCCAGTGGGCAGGGCAGTTTTCCTTATTTGGCTATAGAGAAACCTTGTAAACACTCTAGAAGTCACAATTTTTGCCCAATCATCATGAAAGTTGCTCAAAACATTGTTTTTATTGATATCTCGGACGAGTTTGAAAATGGTGCAGATCGTTGATAAACATGGCCGCCAGTGGGTGGGGCATTTTTCTCTATATGTATATAGTGAAAATATGTGAACACTCTAAAAGTAACATTTTTGGCCCAATTTTCATGAAATTTGGTCAGAACATTTGTTTCCTTGATATGAGAGTTGAGTTCAAAAATGGTTCGGTCAGTTGAATAACATGGCTGCCAGGGCTGGGGGGGGCAGTTTTCCTTATTTTGCTATAGAGAAACCTTGTAAACACTCGTGAAGTCACAATTTTTGCCCAATCATCATGAAAGTTGCTCAAAACATTGGTTTTATTGTTATCTCGGACGAGTTAGAAAACGGTCCTGATCGGTGGAAAAACATGGCCGCCAGTGGGCGGGGCATTTTTCTCTATACATGTATGTATATAGTGAAAACATGTAAACACTCTAGAAGTTACATTGTTGGCCCATTTTTCATGCAATTTGGTCAGAACATTTGTTTCCTTGATATGAGAGTTGAGTTCGAAAATGGTTCCGGTCAGTTGAATAACATGGCTGCCGGGGGGGGGGCAGTTTTCTCATATTTATATAATAAAAAAAGCTTGTGAACACTCTAGAAGTTGCAATGTTTGCCCAATCATCATGAAACTTGGTGAAAAGATTGGTTTTATATACATCACATAATTAATGCCATAATTAGTGCCTTTAGATTGTCCAAATTTTCATTATATTATACAAAATCCTAGTAAACAGTCTCTAGAGGTCACAATTTTGATTCAGATTTTATGAATCTTGGTCATAATATTTATTTTTGTAAGCAAAGTTTGATGTATGGCGAGGGGGGTCAACTCAAAATATAGGTCACCAGGTCTAATCTTACTAACATAAAATCACTCCATATGCCAGAGTTTTGGTTCAATAATGATGAAACTTGACCAGGATGTTTGTCTGGACAATATCTAGGTCAAGTTTGACGTTTGGTAAAGATTGAATGAACCGACTCCTCTCAGGTGAGCGAACTAGGGCCATCTTGGCCTTCTTGTTTTATGTACAGTGTTGCTTACGGTATACCACTAGGAGGCGCTATTAGAATGTAGGCTATACCACGCCTTCCAGTGAACCAATTCATTAAACCCTAATAAAGTTATTTGCGTGTGATATAATTGTTTGGAGGAATATTTGCATTACTTTGCGTTACAGTATAATTGTTATCTTGGATATAACATGTACTCTGTATATTTCTGGCAACATGAAACAGCAAAATTGTTCTTATTTTATATATTTGTTTCAGCATTGCTCATTTTTAACATGATGTCCTCATCCGATGATTTAAAATGTTGTTCATATAATATCATTATTATGTGGACGACACACATAAACGTAAATTGTTGCAGTTGTCAATTTTTTTTATTCATGTTATGGTATGCATCTTGGTATTTTATATTTCAGGAAAAAAGAAGTGGACGCCGCAGGAACAAATAAGACAAAGACATTTATCAAGCATCAGGAAAATTAAAATGACTGAGGAAAGAACAAGATGAAAGAACAAGATGCTGTAGATTTGAATGCTGTAACTGGCAATTTGCAAAAGTGTTTTGGAAACAATCCAAAACTGACGATATCATTATGTAACAGTAAACAATATATAACACTTTTTAACAAACATTTGTTGATTAGGCTGTTTGAAATTTTGAACTATAAAGTTATATTGTGAAACGAATTGTGTCCATGTTTCATATTCTGTAGGAAAAGTATCGTTTCAGAAATGGAGTATGCTCAATTATTAATTTTAATATATAGTTAAGTCATTGCAGTCTCGTTGAAGACATTTATAAACATGTTTGGCGACCGTCATTTTCAATAAAATAAACATGTATGTTTTTTAATTGCAGTTATCATTATGCTTTAAATATATCCAACAGAATTTCAAACCCTTTTGGGTAGATGTCTAAAAATGCTTTTTGATTTATTGTACAGAGCTCCAGATAAGGTTTTGTGAAATTCTTAAATTACTACCAGATTTTCAAAAATAATTCTTAACTCTGAAATTTTATTCTTAACGTTACTACTAAGTTTTGGAAAAGAATTCTTATTTTTTCTTAATGACCTGAAAATAAATAATAATGGTTATTTTCATGCAAAAAAAATAAAAATAAAAATACTAGCAACTTTATTTATACGAGTTCAACAGTGTCTTTTCAGTATTATACAATTTCATTTTTCAAATACCTTCATATGCCCAAACTGTGCTTAGAGTGCATGCCTGAGATAAATTTCTACATATTTCACAATAAAACGGGTCTCCCCTTCAATCTTTTCAACGATTAGCCACGGGACTTGTCCCTTCCACTCGTTCAAGGTTTTTTTTGTGTTTAAGTTTGGACCCGTCGTGTTGCGTTTGTGTATAGCTTTTCCGACTGTGTCGACAACTGAACATACAACATCGTATAAGATCTGTTCTATAATGTCTTTCTAAACATTTAACTTCGGCTCACTTTGTGTACAATATGTTAAAAGCGTGTTTTTGGACGCTTTGCAGTTTTTTAGGACGCTCTCCGTGCGCCGCCATTGTTTTTTGACAGATAGACTGTATACACCGCTTTTATTATAAAAAATGCGCTTTGTTAAACAAACCCGATAACCATTCTATATAAGCACCGCAAAGAATTTTAATACGCGAAAAGAACTCAATAAAAATCGATACGAACCGATGTAAAAATAATATTCGTAACTTGATTTTGTAATTCTTAATGTTACGACTAGATTTTAAAATAAATACGTAACGGTCTTGAAAATAATTCGTAATTACGAAAATACGACCCTTATCTGGAGCTCTGTTGTAGTAAATTTGAAGTAAAAGCAGAATTGTTGTATTATTCACTTTTTTATAATCCAAATATATTGATAGGAAATAAAAGTTTTACTTTAAGTCATGTTTTGATGCTTGAATTTACTGTAAAGGTGATATATTCAAAAATGGAACCGTTATTTCTGTAGATGAATTGAGTGAAATGTACAGTTTAACAATATTATATTTTATTAATTATATAGGGGTGACAAGAGCAATAGATAAATTTGTGAACAAATGTTGTTTACCCTGTCCTACCCAACAAACGATTAAACCCTTTTTCCCCCATTATTACATCTCATATTAAAAAAACTAATCTGGTGCTAAAAGACTATACATGTATAATATTGTAAATAAGAACAATAAACAACCTTCAGTTAAAGCAAAATAGGGTATAAAACTCAATACCATAATTAATGAAAATGAATGGAACTGCATTTTTGAACTACCCTTTTTAATAACAAATGATGTAAAGGTACAGTGGTTCCAATACAGAATAATTCATAGGGTACTTGGAACAAATAGTCTTTTGAGCAAAATAAATGATCCATTGTGCTCCTTTTGCAAACAAAGTGAGGAAAATTTAGAATATTTATTTTGGGAATGTCAGATATCTTAAGCATTAATTGATGATATATTACCAGGTTAATTGTTTCCTTTTATGAATAAGAAAAGTTTTCTACTTGGGTATTTAAAAAAGTCGGCTATAGCCACAAATAATGTTATTTTGTTTATCAAGCTATATTTATACAAGTGTAAAATGAATAAATTCATCCCAAACAGGAGCCAAAAAACACATAAAGTATGAATATGATAACTTATAAAAACAGCAATTTCAAATAATAATACAGAATCCTTTGTCAGGGAATGGGTATTGTTTACTACCATTGTAGACCAAACTTAGTATTTAAATTTAATTAATATTGTTCTTTACAACTTTGTATAAATATGCGTTTTGTTTTGTTTTAACTCAAAGGACCATGTTGACATCTTTAAAGAAATTATAGGTAGAACCTTTGTGTCATAAATCACAATTACACGTACCTTTTTTGTTTTTTTCTATACATTTTTTTTTCATCTGCATATGCAAACACTATTTGCTTATTGTAATTTATACACACAGGTACTTAAAATATTTATGTACGCTGGCAAATGTCCTTATTTTGAAAATGTACCTATTTTTGCTTTTTTATGCTTTCTATTCATCTGAATTTGCATATACTAATTTCTTATTACAATTAATACATACTTTTAATATGTTTATATACTGAAATATCTAGCTTTTTACTTTTGTTCTCTATAAATACTTGTTTAATGTTTTTCCAACACACAATTGCATGCAACTGTCTTATAGTTACAGCATTTTTTTTAACTCTGAATGTCTGTTGACATGAAGCTGTGTTTTTTCTCTTGTAAATATTTGTTATGTAAAAGCTAACAAAGACATGATATGGTTTGTGATTTTGTTTATAAACAAAAATAATATATACACTCTTAAGAGTATAATGTATAAATTATATGATAAGCTTTTGTAGAATATTTAAGAAAACAATTAAACATGGTCTAAGGCATTAAGCGTTTGCTCTAGATGCTGTGTATTATGTGTCAGTCAGTCTGTCATCTATGATAAAGGTACGGTGTGTTTTTATGCCCCCTGATCGAATGATCGGGGATATATTGTTTTTGGCCTGTCTGTCTGTCATCCATTCATGGATTCATTCATTGGGTGTGTCCCAAAACTTTAACATTGGTCATAACTGCAATATTGAAGATATCAACTTGATATTTGGCATGCTTGTGTATCTCATGTGGCTGCACATCTTGAGTGGTGAAAGGTCAAGGTCATCCTTCAAGGTCAAAGGTCAAATATATGGCTTCACAGCGGCGTAGTAGGGGGCATTTTGTTTCTGACAAACACATCTCTTGTTTTCAAACTTCTATGCAAATTGCTTTGTTTTTGTATAACACTATCTACAACCATATATATATAAAGTATGACACTGTGACATTAATCGTTTGCATGTGTACTTTTGTATGTCACTGTCTATAATTATATGAGTCGTGTTCTGAGAAAACTGGGCATAATGCATGTGCGTAAAGTGTCGTCCCAGATTAGCCTGTGCAGACTGCACAGGCTAATCTGGGACAACACTTTTCGCACATGCATTATGCCCAGTTTTCTCAGAATGCAACTCATATGATAGTTTGTGTTGCATATGTACATATATATGTAGCTGTTTTCCTGTCTTGTAATAAAACGTGTTGGGAAAAAAATATACATGTATGCATGTACATGTATGTTGCTTTATTATGTCTTTGCACATGTACTCATGTGAACAATTTTTTTGTACATGTGTAAGATGTGACTTCTAAAATAAAGAATATGTTCCTTGTATGGCTTTTGTTAACACCCGATGATTGTTTACACACAAGGCGTACGAATTAACCTGACACCCATGTTGTTCATTAAGTGATTTTCAACAATAAAACATAATACTAGTTACTATATACATTTACTGACAATTTTATAGGAGGAAATCTAGCTTGATGCCTTACCTACAATAATGCAAATCGCCGGTTGAATGGCTTAAGGGATAAAGTTATGTTGACATTTTGTCTGTCCGTCCGAAACAACTTTGCTCAGAAAAAAACTTCAAAATTATTAAATGAATTTGATCGAACCGTCACATTACAATGGACGGCATTAAGAGAAAGTGCAATGTTCTGGTCCAGGTTTTTTAACTTTGAATATTGTTGTTTGGAACTTCAAATTTAAAGGTGGGATTTGGTTTAAACCGCCATACAATATTATAAGAGAGACACGAAGAGAAGTACAGTGTGCAATAAATGGCCTGGACTTCAATTAAGTTTTCTTAGCCGGAGCATAATTTCGGAACAACATGTATAAACAGGGATTGGCTGAATCCTCATATGTCATGTAACAGCTTATAACATATCGTTTATTCTAATGAGTTTATTCTTATGACGGAAATTAATAAGGGGATATTTCAATAATATGTATAGGCAATGTTAAGATGAAGTTTGAGAATTTAATAATACACCTTGGGAGGTATTTGCAAAACTAAGACCTGATTTAAGATTTATTTAAAGTAAGAACGCAAATATGTTTACACTCAGGTGGGGTATAATTGGAATCAATAAAATGGAAAGTCAGACCTGATTTAAGATTAAATCCAAATAAGAACACAATGAGTCCAGAGTCAGCATATAGATACGAGATTGTAAGTAACACACATGGTCAACAAACAGCACAGATGAAAAGGTCACCTATTGTCTGGGGTACAAAAGTTATAGTACTGACGAACGTAACGGGATTACTCTAAACCAATATAAATTGATTAGATTTTAGTGCATTTGGCAAGCAAGTAAATACATGAATAGATTGTTCCTTCTAGAACGTTCTAATAAGTCAACCAATCCGTAATAAGCCCAGACCTTGATGACCAATGGAAATTACAAGTAGATTTTATGTAAATTATCCTGGGGATAAAATGCAGTGTTTTAGTTAATAAGAAAGGTCTGCGGTTAGAGATTTGTCACGTCTATTTGACGTGGTGGCCATGTCGGCCGCCACGCTGTAAAATTGTACTTCATGAACATTAGAAGCGTTGTGTTAGAAATTATTAAACAGAAATAAATCTCGATGAAAACAGAAATGAACTTTGTTTGTTACTGTGTGTTCTCCACGAACAATGTGTAATTACGCGACACAGTACATTTTATGGTTGCCGTGACTTCAGGACGAACATTGAAAAACATTGGGAAACGGAGTACAAACAACACTATACGGAATCACAGGCCAACGGATCAAAAAAACAACGCGACATGGAAAACGGTCAGTTTTTTCATAAATTATGGCAAACAGGGGTTTATTTAAAATGTTATCAAGTAAGAAATACAAAGTAAAAGGCGTTATGACAACGAAATTTTTAAGAATTGTTTTAAAGAATTTTACGTAGATAGGTGTTAAAGAAATGATAAATCATGTACGGAAAAATTATGCAAGTATCAAAATCAATACAGTTTTTCATTGATCAGTATTTTTTTCTAAAATATCGGTTAATTGAGAATAAAATAAATTAATAAGAAAGTATTCGAAATTTACATAATTTTATGAGTTATAGAAATACTGAAATTAGATGCGCACAAATTATTGAGGGTATTTAAAAAAATTCTATATTTTTGCATTATTAGAATATATAAATATGTACGGACACATTTTTGCATAATATACATACATTTGTAATTGATGGTATTTTTTAAATTTTTGATATTTTTGCAAGTTTTCATGAAATTTGAACGTATGAGGAAATTAGAATATTTGAAGAATGTTTCATTAATTTGACATTATAGGAATACAGATATATGAGGCATATACATTTTTATAATTAAGGAATTTTGAAGGCAGTTTAATATTTTGATATTATATTAAAGGAACTTATAAGGTAGGAATAAACATTAGAGAGTATCCGATTTTGACGTCATTTTATATAAGATATGAAATAGAAACCTGCACATAAATGGGAATTTAGAGACGTACACAAAAAATCAGTATACTTGATTAATTGTATATGGTTTTATGCGTTAATAGATTAAAGAAATAAGGAGGGTAAGCACAGTAAGAAGAAAAATAATGTTGAGTGCGAATATGAATAGGGCAGACACTTAAAAAAAATATTATGTAAATATGTATATACGAAATTGTGTTTATTGCAAATGTATGTAGAGTATCGGTAATATTGAAGGTCTTGAGTAATTTTAAGTAAGAATTTGATGTGTTCTGTCACGAAAACTGTGCAGTTAAAATATACTGATATATGCGCATTAAATTTCTGTTATTGAATAAACTCTATAAGGTACATAAAGGTTTATGAGAGCCTATCATTTGCGAAATGATGGAAGCCTACCATTTACTCATGGTGGAAGAATACTTTTTGTATTAGATTTATGGGATTAGTTCATTAGGAGAACAAGACTTGAAATTTGAAGTATACCGATAAATGTTCTGGTATTATGAATCCATATATAAAAAAGTCTGCCCTTTTTCATAACAAATTTAACAATTGTTTAGAGAGACGCGCGTATTTAAGAGCGCCCAGGTACATGTGTCGATAGAAAAGGTCATTAAGTACATAAGGATACACAGGAGATTAGTGATTTTAAGATACGAACGCGATTCGTCTGTTTAAAGTTTAATACCCTAGGTAAATAAAGAAGCGCATACCTGTCACAAATTTACTGATAGCACGCAGAGCTGTAACGATTCGGTTCGATGCATCGAAAAACCGGTTCAACGCCGCCGATTCGATTTCGATACCAATACGGCGGATTTCGATTCGATTCACTGCAATCCCGATTGATCCGCATTTTAATCCTTACTTTCCAAATCCGTCGTCTAAACTTTCTTGTCATTTGTTATACGTCTTGTGATTGGTCAATAGCCAATATGGCATCCAATGAATGAATTAATAACATGCTGAGCACTACATCAGCCGGTAAAATGGCTTCTTCAACCACGCTGAAAGACGCACCGTCAAAATTAAAATCAAAAGAATGGGAACATTTCGGGTTTCGCGAAGGTTCTGATTAAAAGGCAAATTGCAAAACGTGTTGTGTTGACGTTAGTTACCCTAAATCTGGAAGCACAACAAAATTGAGACAACATTTAAAGAGAATACACTCGGTTGATATTTCAGATGTGAAATCTTAATCTCCCTAGATGATTTTTTTCTGATAAACACATGTGATACATTGTGCATTTTATGTTATTTAAGAATAACTCATCAGGAAGTTTCGTTCAATAAATTTGTTACTTATAAAACAATGTTGCGTTTTGAAATTGTTTAAAAAAATAAACACTTTAAATGTACAACATAAAAAGTTAGTAACAAATACCAAACATATTAATTCATGCCCTGGACATACAAAACGTGAAAATAAATGATGAAATAGTTTGCAAAATAAGCAGCAAATAGTTAAATTTTAATCAAATCGAAAATAATCGAATCGGACCATTCGGTATCGAAATCGAATCGAATCGAATGATGGGTGAATCGTTACAGCTCTAATAGCAAGTACGTAAAATATCGAGCTGTTATGTAATGTTTAAGGGAGTGTTTCGATAGTAATTGGTGTAATAAAGGTTGTATTTACTAAGGCGTTCTATTAAGTTGTCATGACGGTATTTAAGAGGAACTTAAGGGGATATTTATAAATGTTTGCCATGATTTTGAACAACTGATACTTGTATCACCACAACGCAGATGAAAGCTCGAGATTTGAAGACAACGCCGAAGAAGAGCGACTTCGCGAGACAACGCCTTCCACAACGAATAGAAGAAACAAACAACATGATTAGGATGGAACATCACAGTGTTTACTCTCAAAGTGAATACCTGGTTCTATTGCTAAAAGAAGACCCAACGCCAGACGTTTTCGAAGGACAACAAGTGACGCAACACTGGACACAATACTTGTGACGTTAAACACTATAGGGTAGATGCAGCCGTTCAACTGTTTGACGTGCGTAGATAACGCATTTGGAATGATACTTCCGAGGCCTAAGACATCAAGGAGAACACGGCTATAGTTAATACCTCGTGAGCATTATGGCCAATAGAATATCTTAATGTCCCGAGAGAAACGAAGACGCTGGGACCATCAACAAACGTACAAACGACAACGAAAACAACAACAACGATGAATACAACGGAAACGACAATCGACGACGCAAGTTAACCATCGGAAAGAAGAGCTAAATCAACACACGCATTCCAATCGCCACGGACGAACCTACAATCGGCTTATCTTCAGGACGGCGGCAATGACATTCAATAAACATCGTATTCGCCACGCGACGACTTCAATACTACATGGACGACACCAGACGTATTGAAGGCCAACGACCAACAGATGATGTACTCCGCTACATACCGATTGACATTTATATTGTGTAACAATAACTTATGTTATCTATTTCAGCAGAGACGCTTGTAAAATTAAAATAATAATAATAATAATATTTTTTTAATATCATAAATAATTTTTTTAATATCATAAAATATTTAAAAAATTAAAATAAGGGGAAAGTTGTGTCATGTAACAGCTTATAACATATCGTTTATTCTAATGAGTTTATTCTTATGACGGAAATTAATAAGGGGATATTTCAATAATATGTATAGGCAATGTTAAGATGAAGTTTGAGAATTTAATAATACACCTTGGGAGGTATTTGCAAAACTAAGACCTGATTTAAGATTTATTTAAAGTAAGAACGCAAATATGTTTACACTCAGGTGGGGTATAATTGGAATCAATAAAATGGAAAGTCAGACCTGATTTAAGATTAAATCCAAATAAAAACACAATGAGTCCAGAGTCAGCATATAGATACGAGATTGTAAGTAACACACATGGTCAACAAACAGCACAGATGAAAAGGTCACCTATTGTCTGGGGTACAAAAGTTATAGTACTGACGAACGTAACGGGATTACTCTAAACCAATATAAATTGATTAGATTTTAGTGCATTTGGCAAGCAAGTAAATACATGAATAGATTGTTCCTTCTAGAACGTTCTAATAAGTCAACCAATCCGTAATAAGCCCAGACCTTGATGACCAATGGAAATTACAAGTAGATTTTATGTAAATTATCCTGGGGATAAAATGCAGTGTTTTAGTTAATAAGAAAGGTCTGCGGTTAGAGATTTGTCACGTCTATTTGACGTGGTGGCCATGTCGGCCGCCACGCTGTAAAATTGTACTTCATGAACATTAGAAGCGTTGTGTTAGATATTATTAAACAGAAATAAATCTCGATGAAAACAGAAATGAACTTTGTTTGTTACTGTGTGTTCTCCACGAACAATGTGTAATTACGCGACACATACATTGATAGAATACATTTAAATTAGTGTGTAAGATATTCAGCTCTACCTAATCTGTATCTAATTATCTATATATCTTAATTGAACTATATCTACATCCATTCTGTGTTAAAAATTCAATAACTATCGATGGTCGTTACAAGCTATATGCATCGTTACATTTCCGAAACGAAATACTGGTATGCATGAACAAGAAGTGCCCCAGAACTAAATGGTGTATTATGATACCAGCAGCAAATATTGAAAGAGTGGTTGGTAGACTGATGTATTCTTTTTCATACGCATGGCGCCTTGATGGTTAACAAGTGTTTCAAGATTCAAAACGTTATTCCAAAGGCTTAAGGAAAAAAGCGGATTTTACAACAAGAGCACCGTATAACGGGTGCCAACGCTCGGCTGCGGGTGCAGTTTTGAATAAATGAAAGCATGTCAAAATATTTCTTAGAGGTCACAGTGATCTTGACCTTGGACCTAGTGACCCAAAAATGGGTGTGGCGTGTAGAACTCATCAGGGTGCATCTACATATAAAGTTTCAAAGCTGTAGGTAGAAGCACTTTGATTTTAGAGCCAATTTTAAGGTTTGAGCACGACGCCGGCGGACGACACGACACGACGATCTGGCTATGACAATACCTAGGGTTTTCCCCGAAAACAGCAGAGCTAAAAAAAAACACTTTTCGAAGGTGTCACATGGACATCAACGCCAACGTCGAAGCCAGGACGAGAAAGAAACTTCCCATATTTTCTTTGTTTTGTCTTGATTCAAACATCAAGATGATAATGCCACTTGTTTATAATTGGACACTTTCAAACATCGGAACCCAGGCTTAGAATATATTAAACTTCACAGCAATTAGTGTAGTAACGCAAATGATTTTGAAACGAAAAGAGACGCCATGGGATCAAGACAATGAATATATGTGCGCTTGAACTCGATTTGGTCATGATATCAATAGGAATTAATAATGTTATTTAAATTTTAATACAACAATGTCACCAAATCTAAGCACTGAAGATAATAATCAGGTAACAGAGTTTAAATTGCAGACTATTTTTGAACCCGACTGAGACAAAGATCCAACAAAACAAGTAGGACATACTGACGTTATTTTATGTTGCTAAATATTCATGCCATGAGTAACATTGTCTATGTGTGATCACGAGCGGGCTTCAGTTTTGTGCATATGCTATGAGTATAATTATGCTACTTCTTACCAGACTGGGTCGTTTTCTAGCTATTGTAAAATAAGCTTTGTAAATAAATTTAATATATATCATGTAAATTCGTTTGGAGACGGATACAAGTTTACACAGCGGCGACTGAAGACAAGTGTGTGTGTGTGTGTGTGTGTGTGTGTGTGTGTGTGTGTGTGTGTGTGTGTGTGTGTGTGTGTGTGTGTGTGTGTGTGTGCGCGTGCGTGCGTGTGTGCGTGTGTGTGTGTGTGTGGCCGGGGGGGGGAATAATATCCATCTCTGAAATCAGAAACATAACACTGATTTAAACCAATCATATGCATTTAAACTGAACTGGTGTTATTTTATTCAGAAAGCGTCTCCAGTAACAACTTTTCGAGCATGTACTTGTTTAAAGGCGACTTTTCCTGACTATTATTTATGACAGGCCGTACAACTTTTCATCCATCTTCATTTATATAGATGTAATGTATTAAAATACCAAATTGGCCTGGGTTGTCGATCGGGTGGACGAAGAGGTGACTGGTCGCTTTTGCTAGACAATTATTCATATATCTCTCCAAGCATATCTTATAATCTTTAGAAAACGCACGAACATTTGAATAATAAATACACACTACTATTTCCAATGAACATACGTTTTGAAGGTACTACTAATGCCTGCATGTTATTAAGTCTGTATATGTCTGTAAATGAACCGAGCTCCACCTTGATATACCTATACACATAAACATGTGCACACAATATGACTTTTTTTAAGTGTTTGAAAACGAGTAAAAAAGGTAATTTATACTATACGCAGGGGTTTACCTTCCCTAATCGATGCTGGTGCCACGGCTGACAGTGGCAGCTCGGTAGTGCAAGCGTTAACAAAACATTGCAAAACGCTCTCGGACGCCACAAATGGTAGGAATCTTTGCGAAGCTGAAATGTTACTACTGCACATCAAACTTTAATTCATGGAATACATTTAAGCAACTTTATTGCAATGTATAAACTTATAACACAAGACAACAAATACACGTTGATAAGAAAAATCCGTTTTAAACGAATGCACTTTAATTTGACAAGTTTGAACATTCTTCTGTTTAATAGTTTGTTGCATTAATTTCAAATTATGTAACGTATGATTAACATTGAAACATATTTCCACAATCAGCACCGACACTGATAACGTTGACACTGTCTACAGATATTGTGTCAAACAGATATATTATCTTCTTAACAATGTTGTAGATATGGAACCTGATAATAAACTGATAAAATAATTAAATACCAATTTATAAATTTTACACTGCCATATCCGGCAAATATATATTTCTTAAAATGTACTCTCACATTTTAAAGTTATACTAATAGCATATTCAAGAAAATTTGGGTGTGTTTTCTAAAAGGTCAATAAAAACATCCGCAATTTAATGCATCTCGAATTATGATTATGATAATTTTTTGTTTACATACTATATTCAAAAGTAACTTGCTCATTAGATGTATGCAAAAATGACAGGAACTCATGAGACCATGTCAACAATATGAACCCGGTTACATCAACATATGGACTTACCGATGTACTTAACTTGAGAATACACATCCCGCTTTGTGGGCTTGGGTTGATACAACAGCACGACATTCGGGTCGTATTTACGGATCCATGCATCCCAAAACCTAATTAAACAGTTGACTTTAAATATTATTTAACTGAAAAGCAGTAATAAATAACACATGTTATTAGTCTGTATACATTGATTTAATTTAATTCCATTTCTACACTGTATTAGTTGTCATTCAAGTCATGTCTTTAATTCCGAAGCAATATATAGTTACGCTCGATTGGTCATTGTCGGCTTGTGTACTACCCCGGGTACTCTTATGTATACTTACAGGTACACCGGGTATATTAATACCGGTGATAACACTACATACCACGGGGCATCGATTATACACCCCGGCGATAACAATACACACAACGGGACATCGATTATACACCACGGTGATAACAATACAAACCACGGGATATCGATTATACACCCTGGTGATAACAATAAACACCTTGGGATATCGATTATACACCCCGGTGATAACAATACACACCACGGGACTTCGATTATACACCCCGGTGATAACAATACACACCACGGTACATCGATTATACACCCCGGTGATAACAATACACACTACGGTACATCGAGTATACAACCTGGTGGTAACAACACACGCCACGGGACATCACTTATCACCCCCGATGATAACAATACAAACCATGGGTCATCGATTATACAACCCGGTGATAACAATAAACACGTTGGACATCAGATATACACCCCGGTGATAACAATGCAAACAACGGGACATAAATTATACAATCCCATGATAAGATTACACGGCACTGGACATAATTTTACAACAATACACAATACACGCCATCAATTATACACCCAGGTGATAAAATTACACACCACGGGACATCGATTATACACCCCGTTGTTAACAATACACGCTATGTGATATCAAATATACACTCTAACAATACACATCATGGGACATCGATTATACTTCCCGGTGATAACACAACACACCACGGGACATCAAATATACACTCCTGTGATAACAACTAACGAAACGGGACATCAATTATTCACGCCAGGGATAACAAAACACACCACGAGACATCAATTATACACCACGGTGATAACAATACACACCATGGGACATCAATTATACACCCAGGTGATAACAATACAAACCATGGGACATCGATTTTACACCCCCGTGAAAACACTACACGCCACGGTAATCAAATATACACCCCAGTGATAACAACACACGCCACGGGATATCAATTATACACGACGATGATAATAATACACACAATGGGACATCAAATATACACCCCGGTGATAACACTACACACCTTACGACATCAATTTTACATTCTGGTGATAACAATACACACTATGAGACATCTATTATACACCCCGATGTTAACACTACACGCCACGGCAATCATATACACATCTGTGATAACAACACACGCCACGGGACATCATTCATACCCCGGTGATTACAATACACACAATGGGACATAAAATATACACCCCGGTGATAACACTACACACCTTACGACATCAATTTTACACTCTGGTGATAACAATACACACTATGAGACATCTATTATACACCCCGGTGTTAACACTACACGCCACGGCAATCATATACACATCTGTGATAACAACACACGCCACGGGACATCATTCATACCCCGGTGATTACAATACACACAATGGGACATCAAATATACACCCCGGTGATAACATTGCACACATCGGGACATCCATTATACACTCCGGTGATAACAAAACAAACCATGTGACAACAATTATACACCCCGGTGATAACAAAACAGACCACGGGACATCAATTATACACTCCGGTGATAACAATACACGCCACGCAATATCAGTAATACATCCCGGTGATAACAATACACACAACACGACATCAAATATACACCATGGTGATAACACTTCACACCACGGTCATCATTTATAAACCCAGTGATAATAATGCACACCATGGGGCATCGATTTAAAACCCTGGTGATAACACTACACGCCACGGGACATCACTAATACATTCGGTGATAAAAATACACACCATAAGAAATCGATTATACACCGAGGTGATAACAATACGAATCACGGGACATCAATTATACACCCCTGTTATAACACTAAACGTCATTGGGCATCAATTATACACACCGGTGATAACATAATACGCCAAGGGACATCAATATTACACCCCGGTGATACCACTATACTTTGAGGGACATCAATTTTACATCCCGGTGATAAAAATACACACTAAGGAACATTAATTTTAGACCCCGGTGATAACGATACAAACCAAGGGCATCGAGTATACGGCCCGGTGATAACAATACAAACCACGGAGCATCGATAATACAACCCGGTGATAACAATACAAACCACGGGGCATCGATTGTACACCCCGGTGATAACAATACAAACCACGGGGTATCGATTGTACGGCCCGGTGATAACAATACAAACCACGGGGCATCGAGTATACTGCCCTGTGATAACAAAACAAACCACGGAGCATCGATTATACATCCCGATGATAACAATACAAACCACGGGCATCGATTATACGGCCCGGTGATAGCAATACAAACCACGGGGCATCGATTATATGGCCCGGTGATAACAATAAAAAACACAGGGAATCGATTATACGGTCCGGTGATAATAATACAAACCACAGGGCATCGATTTTATGGCCCGGTGATAACAATACAAACTACGGGGCATCGATTATAAGGCCCGCTGATAACAATACAAACCGCGGAGCATCGATTATACGGCCCGGTAATAACAATACAAACCACGGGGCATCGATTATACAACCCGGTGATAACAACAAAAATAACGGGGAATCGATTATACTGCCCGGTGATAACGATACAAACCACGGGGCATCGATTATACACCCCGATGATAACAATAAAAACCACGGGGCATCGATTACACGGCCCAGTGATAACAATACAAACCACGGGGCATCAATTATACACCAAGGTGATAACAATTAAAAACACGGGGCATCGATTATACGGCCCCGTGATAACAATACAAACCACGGGGCATCGATTATACACCCCGGTGATAACAATAAAAACAACGGGATATCGATTATACGGCCCTGTGATAACAATACAAACCCCGGTGTATCGGTTTTAAACCCTGCTGTTAACAATACAAACCACGGGGCATCGATAAAATACCCCGGTGATAACAATACAAACCACGGGGCATCGGTAATACGGCCCGGTGATAACAATAAAAACAACGGGGCTTCGATTATACGGCCCGGTGATAACAATACAAACCACAGGGTATCGATTATACACCCCGGTGATAACAATAAAAACCACGGGGCATCGATTATACGGCCCGCTGATAACAATACAAACCACGGAGTATCAATTATACACCCCGTCGATAACAAAACAAAACAGGGGGCATCGATTTTACGACCCGGTGATAACAATAAAAACAACGGGGCATCGATTATACGGCCCGGTGATAACAATACAAACCACGGTGTATCGATTATTCACCCCGGTGATAACAATAAAAAAAACGGGGCATGATTTATACGGCCTGGTGATAACAATACAAACCACGGGGCATCGATTATACGGCCCGGTGATAACAAAACAAACCACGGGGCATCGATTATACGGTCCGGTTATAGCAATACAAACCACGGGACATCGATTATATGGCTCGGTGATAACAATACAAACCACGGGGCATCGATTATACACCCCGTTGATAAGAATACAAACCACGGGGAATCGATTATACGGCCCGGTGATAACAATAAAAACCACGGGGCATCGATTATACGGCCCGGTGATAACAATAAAAACCACGGGGCATCGATTATACACCCCGGTGATAACAAAAAATCCACGGGTCATCGATTATACAACCCGGTGATAACAATAAAAACATTTTAAGGCACGCAGCTTGAGTATAAATTGTTTGGATCTAAAAATGTTTAAGTTAAAATAAATGTGATTGACACGCTGTGAACTTAATAACATGATTTGTTTCATTTAGTGTTATTTTCGCGTTTTAGGTGAGGTAACTTGAAATCAAAGCGTGCAATGGTAACAGAGGACGCAGTACCGGTCGCAAACTATTAAAGTATTATATATATATATATAAATATATATATATATATATATATATATATATATATATATAGGTATCTTTAAACAATTAACTAAGAATAAACATCGTTGTTTAATGTAACGCAGGTTGAGATGCATAAATATTATTTTAAATCAGTATTTGCAATTCAGATTATATTAATACAAATTTAGTTCGGTGTAGCCATCAACAATTCAGTGCGTTTCGACCTTTTGCACATGCGCATTAGGGACGGTGATCATCCCGGTGAATCTACATCATCTACATCTACATCGGTACGTTGACCAGTCAAACTTGACAATTACTCAACGGATAGTGGCGCTTAATAAAAGGGTAAAGTGATCGATAGAATGATAGATGTTATAAAAATAAAAGATGTGATACAAATTAAGTACAACATAATAGTATGTATTCAGGGAATATAAGGTTAGAAGAGATAATACAGATAAAGTACACGATACTACATATTTAAATTAGGAATAAAAAGGATAGATACATAGCAGAAGGAAGGATAAAGAGAGATAATCCCAGCTAGTCATACGACCATCTGGTAGTGAAACCCCTTGTTATAAATGCAGCGTCGCTAGCTCCCTCTTGAAGGATACCAAAGAGGGGGCCTCAGCTACTGTAGCTGGTAGTCTGTTCCACACTGGGATGGTTCTGGGGAAGAAGCTGAACTTAAAGACATCTGATGATGTTGAGTAGTGGTTGTAGGTCAAACTATGCATGTTCCGACGTGTTCGCGCTGGTGCTTCTGATAGATAGGCATCGCTTGGTATGTCGACTAGGTCATGAATTATCTTGTACAGAATCACTAGTTGGAGTTTTGTGCGTCTGTCCTCAAGAGACTCCCATTGAAGTAGATTCAACATATCGGTAACGATGCTGGTATTGCGGTAACGGTTGGTGGTAATACGTACAGCTCTTCTTTGGACCATTTCAATTTTCTTTACTTGTTCTTTTGTGTGAAATAAAAGTATTCTATATCTCGACGAAGTGTATAGTTTAAGCGAACTAAATATAATATTATAATTAACTATTGTTCTCCAAGTATGTTCTTTATGGTAAGGATTTATTATTAATTTATTACGCGTATGAATTCTACGTGAAACGCGAAGGTTATGTATTAGTAAAAGTATTTCGCTTTTAACCTAATTGTTCATAGTTTGAAATCGAAAGTGACTTCTTTAATTGTAAAAGGAAAATAGAAATGTTTGGTGTAATTAAAGTCTATATTTATTGTGTTTGTTCTCGGCTTATAAATATTGCAATAGCCTTGTAAACTGTAATAAATTAATGCGATGGTGAGATAAAACGAAGCCCATATTTATAATTTCTGACATGCATATGCATTTCTAAAAATAACCGTCTCTCACTTCAAGGGGGTTCCCCTCACGGGTTTGACATATTTGTTTGAGTAGTATAAATGACTGATGTCATCGTTCAGAATGCATGGCGGATTGCAGTCTGAGTGACGAAGATGTGTTTGTTTTATTAGCATGCGTTCCGAACAAAATTTGTGTTCATGTCTGCGCGTCTTTATTTCAAATGTTGATCCAGTACGTTTATGATAACGTTAAAACTTCATCTTCTTTCTAAATGCAAAATTGATATTGACATATTTTACTTAATATTAACATACTTAAAGGTAGTGCTGCAACAATACGCCCAAAACCGTATTGCAATATATTGTCAGTTCAAAAACCCGTATTGCAATATATTGCAATATATTGCTAACTTGTACCTGAATTATAACTCGCCAGCTAATCACCAAACCCAACCTTTGAATTTTAGGTTCTAGTTATATCCTATTGGCAATTCTAGCCTTTTTTTACAAAATGCTATATAAACACAATTTACTCTTTTTTGGCTTTACAAAGCATTTTGTTATGAAAGATTAGTATTGTCATATTTTCTATAAAGTCAAACTCGGCGTTTGTTTCGTCTGCCATTCTGAGAACTTTTATAAAGCCGACAAGAAGAATAATAACCAGAAACAGAATTGTGGATGTTTAAAAGCAGGTCGTGTAACTTATCAGAATGCTGTTATCTAAAAAAAAAATTAATCATTATTACTTCTGTTTATAACAACATAAATTTACATTTTTATTATGTAATTAACTGTGAGTTTTTTTTTCGCATTTTCACAAGCTTCATCTTGAATTTAACAGTATGACATGCAAAAGAAGATCTTGCGGACTCCCATGAAACAACGATACTAAATATAATAAACTTTTAAGAATGCTTTTTTAACATATCAATTTATTTTTACTAAACACCAATTTGTTTTCTTTACCTTGATATCATTATTTCGGATGGCTTTTCTGGACGAAATGTGGATGATTTTTTGTAGTATTTTGGTACCGGTATGATGAAACTCGTATCGCAATACAATATCCGGATTGTGTATTGCAATATATACCGATATACCGGTATATTGTTGCAGCACTACTTAAAGGTATTAGTTATACTCAAAAGTGAGAGCTTTGCAAATTGGAAAAAAATCACTGTTCCATGTTAAATGTTTTGACCTGCAATGGAAGTTACATATTTTACTTATCAATAGCCATGGTACTTGTCAAATTCGGTATGAATTCCGGCCAAAACGGTTGGCGAATGTGTAATAACAAGTTAAATATATATTACATAAAATATCATATTAAATCGGCAAGTTTACGGGTTGCGGAATGAAAATTCCTGGTAGCGAAGTTCACAGATTGAAAAATAAAAAATCAAGATAAAACAATTCATTACTTTCAGATAAATGACACTGCTTAAATAATATATTATTATGCAACAATTCGGTCATATTTTAAGGTATGTTCGATTAATTAAATTTATTATAAACAATGCATTAATTCAGTAATCTTTATTTCCGATGTCCGATTTTATTATGCTTTGAATTCCAATCATATAACTAATTTATAATATTGCCTCAAGTAGAAATGTCTCTGCATGGTCTTTCTACGTAGTTCGGTCGAGTTTATAATTTATAATGTTGATTTACTCTACACTTTCAAGTCCACAGGGTATTTTAACCAAACAATGATAAACACGGGTCCCGTATGGAAGGTCCCGTGTCTGTACAAAAACAACGCCGAACTCTACCGCTATTCGAAGTTAAGTGCCTCCAGACATACTGGTTCATGTACACGATTAATTTGGAATACATATAATCAAACAATTATAAATCGGAAAAAAAAAACGCATGTCTCGCTTGTCAAGTTTATGTGTGACTTCATGCGAGCTAAATGTATTAAATGGATACTTACATATATATATATATATATATATATATATATATATATATTAACTGCTTATATGGATTATTGTCGTATATATAGGTATTTGAACATAAACTTGAACAAGTAATAAACCACATTTTCGGTTATGATAATCTAATCAATTTCTTTGTGAGGCGGCATTGTCCAGATAGACTAATAATGTATGTGGGTCTTTTAAAATTATCTTATGAACCACATGACAGGCTAATCCGTTAATGATGATACGTTTGAATCGGATGTAGTCACATAAAATAACATTGTGTAATCACCGTTACATGACTTCTGGTACACACAGTATTGAAAAAGGTGTATCACACAATGGTCATCTATGATCGCTGTGGTTAGTTTATCGGCCAAAGACTGGTAACGTCGATAAATATGTTAATTTTTCATTGATTGTGTATACCACGTATTGTTTTATATGGAATAAGTGACCAACCGTTTTATCTCACCTCTGCTCGCAGTCGCGGTTATTTATGTTTGTGTCATTTAATCTGCCGATATTGCCTGGAAATTAAAGTTATCATTAGTAAAACTACTTGTGTTGTTTGCTTTTATTAGGTGTCGTGAGCATCGAAAATCTCCGGGCGATATTTTTACTGTGGAGATGTATGCTTTCAATTTTAATCGCCTAATATTAAGTTGGCATTTTTTAATTTCTTAAATGCGGTTGAACATTGATTATAGGCATATGAATTGTGATTATATAAATTTCAACCCGAACAGGTGCAGATGAACGTGTTAATATAAAAAGTCACTGCATCGCGTTCTGTTCGTGAATACTTTGTAATATCGTTGAATTAACTACTGGACTAGCTTCCAATTATTCAAGTTAACTGCTTAAATGTTTGAATCCAAGTTTCGTTAGGCGTCTGCAGGTTTCGTGTTTTAACTTTCACTTGAGGCTCAACCACACTGAGCCTTAAAAAGGTGTATTTCTGTTACGGTAATTGCGACATTAACATATAAATGTCGACGGTAAATGTTCAACGTAAAATAAAATGGCACCGTCGAAAATAATGAGATCATTAAACAACTTCTTAAATAAATTCAAAAGCAGCAAAACTATATAACAGTTTTGATTTTATGTTCTCAGTACATGTTAAAAGTTTACTTAAATTCATGCGGCATGTAACCGATAGCAAACTGATAATATTTATTCACGCATGTCATTGTTCAGATTACGTCCTTGTCGTTCAGCAAACTCAAATATTGAAGAGTGTTATATAGTTTCTCATGTTGTTTTAAAATGAAGTATTGAACTAATTTTATAAATTGAAGCATGCACATTTATACTTTAATGTATATCATATAAAGTGTTACAGATGCTCTTTTGAAATGTTCTTTTTTTCTATTGCGTAAAAAATATTCTTATTATTTTGCAGGACGACATCTAAAAACTCTTGATTAAACTAGCTACGTGGCGGTCCACATGCCATATCAACACAAGTCGCGTGCGTTACTGCAGTTTTCAAACATTCCGCGCCGAAGAACAACCTTACTGATCGGTCAAGGGCACGGTATTATATTATCTGCCATTGTATTGAGTAATCATAATGATACTTTTGTTCAATATATAATAAATTAAACTTAATGTTGTACATTAACGCAGATAAGTAAAAGGAAAATACATTAACGACAACTCCATTAACTACTGTAATATGTTGGTCCATTGCATGAGGTAAGCGCATAAAAGTAGCAATAAATGTTCCCACTTCATCAAGTTTATTATTTTACTACTAGTTTAGTTCGTGGCATCGAACACACCATGCAGTGTATGTTACAATATCAGTAAAATAAAATTCTATATTTATTTCCATGTTACTTCCTTTTATTTGAAAGATTGGGATATATAAGAGGCCGTTGAACGAATTTTTCTTTTGGAAAACTATTCATTTTGCTCGCCCAGGTATATTAGAGACGTAATGTTATTTATTGAACTTGAGTCATTCAACCGGCATATTACCTGACTAGGCTAATAAATCAATTGTGATGTATAATGTAAGGCAGGTTTCATATAAGACGTGTCTTTTACACGGGCAGAAGCCATCTTATTTGCATTTTATTGAAAAGCAGTATTGTTAACGTTACATAACATAACTAAAACGTATGTACTGCAACGTGTCAGCTATGAGCAGTTTATATGTACATGCACGCGTATTCGTGATCGTGTTAAAAATATTGATTTGTATTTCATGACAATTACCCGAACTATATCACATATTCTTGTCCATATAAGCTTATAACATGGCCTACGCTGCAGGAATGAAATAACGTAATGCTCAATCTTGTTTATTACACGGGTGTTATTACACTAGTTATATAACTGTGAAATGACGTCATTTTTGTGACGAAATGACATAATTATTCCAGCGAATTTCTTCAGTTAAACTCTTTAACAATGTGAAAAAACGGTGAAAAGAGCATACAATCAAGAGAATATTTGTTGGTCATGTTATAAATAGAATTTTAGATTTGTGGTATTTGTGTATTGAATTTATTAAACTCGTCATCTAAATAAAGATAAAAACTCGGCAAGGCTCGTTTTTATCTTTATTGAGATATATAGGATCTTGCATAAGTGGTCGTTTTGTATTGAATTTATTAAACGAGTCATCTAAATAAAGATAAAACGACGCTTGCCGAGTTTTTATCTTTATTTAGATGACGACGAGTTTAATAAATTCAATACAAAATGACCACGAATCTAAGATTCTATTATAACATGACCAACACATTTTCTCTTTATTTTATGCTCTTTTCACCTTTTTATTACAGTGTTAAAGAGTTTAACTAAAGAAATTTGCTGGAATAATGACATCATTTCGTCACAAAAATGACGTCATTTCACATTTATATAACTAGTGTAATAACACCCATGTAATTAACAAAATTGAGCATTACGTTATTTCACTCCTGGAGCCTAGGTCATGTTATAAGATCAGTTTAATAAATTCAAAACAAAACGACCACTCATGCAAGATCCTATATTTATCAAATATCTCACTTCAGCACTGTATGGATGGCTGAAAGTGGCACAAGACCTGATGAACCGGAAAGATTCCCAAGACAGGGCAATATGTCCAGCAAACAAGACCTGGTAAGATGATAAGTCGAGTGCAGTTATATGTCTGCGTTTCCCCTACCCCTATTATATTTCTTAATGACATTTCAATATAGATGGTTAATGTTTGCATAACTAACGGCAGATATACGTTAACATCTGTAGAAAAAAAACAACGGTAAATTTATACTGTATATCAATAATTGGTCCCAAATTAAATACTTTACTTCTGTAAAAAATGTGAAACATTAAAAATGAATACATCCGTTCTCATGAATCTTCTTATAACCACTTTTCAGTGTCTGCACGTGCCAAAGTACGACACTACTTTTTGGCAACGTTTTTCACAGTTTTCTTTCAAATTATTAAAAAAACTATTTAAGCATCAATATATTGTATTTACAGACATAACAATTAAAGTTTATTTAATTTCGTTAAATTATGCAGCTTTAACCATAGCAATTTAGTTTATTATCAATAGTTATAACATTATTCGTTCCGCATTTGCAATTTCAGATAATAGAGATTTAAACATTATAAGTTTAGTATGTTTATGAATGGATGTCATAAATATATATGAACTCGCCGTTGATTACCGTCTATATTTTCAGTGTCTTTATTTCAATTCAATTTATTTATTAATTCATGGTTGGCAATACTTGTACCGACTATTGGATTATTCACTGAGAACATACACACGAAATTGTAATATATTTTCACAAGATAATACTTAAGAAATACTATTTTTCTATCATGGTTTGTTGTCGAATAACCCACAGTAAGGAGTATTGATGCGTAGGAATTAAAGCACGAGTGCGAAGCACGAGTGATTTGATAACACGCATCTATACAACTTACTGTGGGTTATTCGACAACAAACCATTATAGAAAAATATTATTTCGATTCTAATACGATTCTGATTGATTTGGTTCAAGCTTTAGGACGTGAACTATATTTTTCAATACTCCGCCTTTCTTAGTACAAAGTTCACTATTTAGTGACGTCATTGATGTGTACAAACATATGACGTCGTTTTCATTCATAAATATTTTGCAAATGACGTCACTTACATTGAAAACAACAATCGTAGAAACTTAATGACGGCACGTTTATTGATGCTACTGAAAAGCTGACATGCTATAAATGTTTTCTGAATTACGCTTCCTAACCAATAACATTCTTTGTAGGTGTGGTTATGCCACTTATCACCAAATATACAATTTGTTATTTCATTACATTTATACATGCTACATTTATTACATTTCTTTCAGAGCGGGTTTTAGCACGTGCATTTTACTGCAATATTTTCTTTATTTATTCGGAACTATTTTCGAAACATTAAGCTCCGCCCATAAGTTATTGCAGAATAACCCACGCTTGATTTCCTTCTTTGTCTATAGAAAACAAGTCGCGTGCCGTGTTAGAATTTTAAATTGATAATACATCGAATGGTATGGCCGTAAAAGAATAATTTAAATTGGAATAATTTTAGTATCGCTGATTTATTTGACTACTAACGATGTAATGTTATTTATGACATGTAGCGTGTTTCTAATTGAAACGTTTTTTAGATTCAGTGGGAAAATACCTCCGTTGAGACATGCACTATACTGAGCTGGCTCGGTTACGGACAGGAGATAATACAGGCTCGGAAAGACGCATATCGGGAGTTAGGCAAGCTGTTAACTGCACGGGAATGTGGAGAGGCAACGTATATTATTGCGGGTAGCAAAGGTGAGGGGCTGAGCAGCTTCTTGGAAAGTGATGTGGATCAAATGGTTGTAAATAATAGAGTATTCTGTTTAGAAGATGTTGTAAAGTCAAGTGCCTTTCCTGGGGAGATAACCGTGTTGAGATCACTCAGCCGCAGGAGTTACCATGGTCACTGTAGACTGCTACTGGAGAGACGCGGTACAATAATTCACAGGGAAGTAAATGATGCGTTTTGTGATGACGGATATGGTCGCGAACTTTTGAGCAGTGACTTGTTTGTTAATAACTGGTCGAACGAACGCTTGGCTGAGGGCACTGTGCAGCATGAGCGTGCGGGACCGTCAATTCCTAATACAATGCATGGACACTTGCACCGTGACATAGTACATGCATTACATTACTACTGCCCCAACATTCTGTCAAAATGGGCCGCAAGACCTCGCCACTGGCCGCCACCGGAAGTCGCTCAGAGGGTCGTATCACTTGGGGCGGTTCTTACGCCTGTTGGATTTAAAGGGAGTGAATATCAACATGTTGAGTGGAGAGTGTGTTTTAACGCCGGTGAGATCGAACTAATTAGCAATCTTAATGACACTCAAACCAAATTGTATGTTTTATTGAAAATGATAAAGAACGATGTATTACATCCACGTAAGAAAGAAGTTTCATCGTACACGTTGAAAAACATCGTTCTATGGATGGCGGAAAATAATCCTCAAGCCTCGTTTCATAAAAAAAGTCTTTTGCAGTGGTTGCACGAAGCATTGGATGCGCTTAGAGTTGCATTGATCACCTTAGAGCTACCATACTATATGATTCCAGAAAGGAATTTGATGGCAACCTCTGGACTGGATGAGGAACAGCAACGCACATGGATATCAACGATTACAGATATGCTCAATGAAGGTCCGAAGATGATACTTAGACTTCCTAAGATACGAAAAGCTCTCATTGCTCATCCTGAACCATTACGATGGTACAGCGGGAGGAGAATTGAGCTGGAGTTGCTGAGCCTCATGCGCATGAACAGAGCGGCAATCTGCTGGGATGAGAACGGGGAGTTTGACCAAACCGATGCGATTTTGCAGGCATTAGAGAGACGAAGAAACGAGGTTATAACGGATGTTTGCGTGAGGATGATAATGGAAGGGAGTCGAGTTATCAACGCACAGGCTATTTTTGATCGAATTATGATGTAAAACGTTAACGATGACGAATAGATCAGAAACGAGGCGCGGACAACAAGTATTTATAACTTTTGAGTACATATTATCTTAAACGAATCACCGATCATTGTTGCCGGGAACGTGAAAATTATACAACTTATCGTATTAGTGATTTGTTTGTTAAGTAATTGATGTTTGACTTGCAGACGTTTGTTTCACTTTTTAAAAATATGCACAATTTTACAAACGATTTGTTTACAGTAGGCTGTAAACTTTACCGAAACAATAAATTTCGATACATTTTATTAAAAAATGTCAATCGGCTTCGCATAGATAACATTAGTTTGCAAAATAACGTTATGTAAAGTAATTTTGCTATATTGTATATATCTTAACAAAATATGTACGTATCGCGCTTGGAAACCAGCGGTATAATTTCAAGTTATGCATATATTTCTATCTCATCTTCTTATCTAAATGTTCACTTGGTTTATGGTTGGTATTGTTAACGCATTTGCACTGAATGAATATATGTGTTACTGGCAGTTACTGAAAGTCCACTGGTATTGTTGTAATTGCTGTAAATGTATTGATAATATTCTTGTTTTTCTGGTTGAGTTGAAATAATTGTTGTGATTTGTAATATTGATAAAAAAGTATTGAACACATTGTTGCACTTATCGATAAAAATGGTGCATATCTGTGTTCATTCCTATTTTTAAAATGTCTTCAATAACGCTATTGTTGCATTCACAAATAAGAAATAAAGTGCAGTTGTTTTATGCGCATTTATTAAACTATTTTTCATGTGAATGTATAATTGCTCGTGTTTTTTACTGGACAAGTGAATGTAAACTTTTATTGAACACGGATAATCTGTTTTCATTAAAACACATAGTTTGTATTGAATCTAAAGATACAAAGATATATGTTATTGTATTGATGTTTTTATGCGGAAATATTTTCATACATGATAAACGTAATGGTTGATTTTCGTTATTCTAGTTATACCGTTGATCTCGTTTTGCTCTAAGCGTGTGTATGCTTTTGTTAGTTTTCTTTTTGTTAGTTTTTAGCGAGGCTGTTTTCGGAGAAAACCCGAGCTATTGTCATAGCCAGCTCGTCGTCCGCCGTCCGCCGTAGGCGTCGTGCTAAAACCTTAACATTGGCCATAGCTTTTTAAATATTGAAGATAACACCTTGATATTTTGTATTCATGTGTATCTCATGGAGCTGCACATTTTGAGTGGTAAAATTTCAAGGTGAACATCATCCTTCGAGGTATAGGGTCGAAAAAACAAAGTCAAGAGAAGTAATAAGCTTTAAATGGACATAGTTATCTGACCTGCCCACGTATATATTTTTGCTAAATTTATCAAAGCGGCGCAGTAGGCGGCATTGTGTTTCTGACAAACAAATTGTGGTAAAGGTCAATGTCATCCTTCAAGGTCTACGGTAACAAATACAGATTTAAGGGAAGTAATAAGCTTTAAAAAGGGAGAAAATTATTTAATATTGAACATAGCAACTTTATATATTTAGCATGCATGTGTATCTCATGGAGCTGCACATTTTGAGTGGTGAATCTACAGTCACGGTAGTGCTACTAAAATAGAGAATGGTTACAGACAATTATTTTCAAGGGAAGTAATTTATATAATTATAAATCTCATATTATATATTTCCTTAACAATAATTGAAGTTCTTTTCACAGTTACTGTACAGATTTATTATTTTGATTATTTATAACCCAAATGATTGATTTGTCAAAGTTGTTTTTAATGATATAATTATAATTTCTTTGATGTTCATTACATACCTGTGGACTGATGTCCATAGATACATGATTAACGCTGGCTATGATACTTTTGCCTCAATATAAGAGCATTTGAGTTTTTGAACGGCCGTGGACCATCCATGAACAGCTACACGGTGCTGAAGGACACTGTCCTTGGCTTGGTTATAGGTCCACGGGCGTAGATGTTAGTAGTTTTTGTATTGTTCCGTATCGGTTGGATCGTGAGGGGCACTGTGGGAGAAAAAGGACATGTTCTACCATGGCATTTGAAATGGCATTTAATAAACACTGATATGTTCTGGTCACACTTATATGATTGTTAAGCATAAGCACATTTTTGAATTACAGTTTATTAGAGGTATCCAGTTAACATCACTCTTACGCCATTGGCTACACGTATGTTATGGCCATTAAACTGTTGAATTTATACTAACTATCCATTTTGTGTTGTAATCATATGAGTGGAATGTAATTTTCTGCATTGAATGTATGAGCGATGGAGGCAATATCATGTAAAAATGCATGATGCCTGATTACATTCCGAGGGTGTAACTTTGTATGTTTATTAGCAATACAATTAAAATCAGTTGCAAAACCACGATATATTCTTGGTTTTGTATGCTTCCTATAAGAATTTAGGCGCAGTTTCGCTTTTAGGATGCCTTATTGAATTATCTATACTACTACAGTGTGTCTTATAAACGTAAAGCCTTTAAATTGCTTTATCACATAGTCAATATTACATCTGTCAAGAGATAAGTATTATCATTTGAGTAACTTTTCTTACTAAATATTATATACCTATAGATAAAACATGAAAGTTTAAGAATATAAATACGTCATATTTAACAATTTCTACGAATCGGATAATCAGAGTTGCCAATTTCATCTTAAATGTTAGAATGTAAATAAAAAGTGTTTTCCAAATATTAAATATGTGGCGCTTGGTTGCAAATAAATACAAAGTCGTGATTTCACGTTATCGACACTGTATCTTGGTAAAATCAATACACGCTCTTTTCATGGCCAGAACAAGGTTACTAAGCTTCTCGACTAATAATAGAGCTTAGAAATAAGCTGAAGAAACTGGGTGCAATTCAAGGTAGACAAATCTGTTTGTTCTTGGTTAATGTAACAGAGCTACATTTCTTAAGATCCATTTTCAGGTTACAATCTTGCGGGAATGGAAATACGTTATCTACGCTGTTGAACTAGATGTTGAATTCATTGTTTTGTACTATTTCAAAAAAATGCCAATAATTGTTTATTAATTTGATAAAACTGGGCATAATGCATGTGCGTAAAGTGCCGTCACAGGCTAATCAGGGACGACACTTTCCGCCTACATTGGATTTATGCTAAGAAGAGACTTCATTTAAACGAAAAATGTGATACAGGCGGAAAGTGTAGTCCCTGATTAGCCTGTGTGGACTGCACAGGCTAATCCGGGACTACACTTTAAGCACAAGCATTATGCCCAGTTTTCTCATAATGCGACTCATTTAAGTACAGCGCTTGATTATTTGATGTTAATATTCGCGATAAAGGTTAATCATGTGCATGAGAAACGTTTTCTGACGAACATATTTAATCCTTATTGGTATTCTTAATAGTGGGCGCATATCAGAGCGGTAATGATGTGAGCCGCGCACTGCAAAAACTGGGCATAATTCATGTGTTGAAAGCGTCGTTCCAGCTTAGAGTTTGCAAACCACACAGGCTTATCAGCCACTTTCCGCCTAAACTGGATTCTTAATATGAAGATACTTTTTTACAACGAAAAATACCATTAACGCGATATGTATCGTATCTGACTAGCATGTGTGCGGACTGCATATGATAATATTGAAGGACGCTTCACACACATACATTAATCCTCGCTTTCCCAGAACGCGTCTCGATATATATTTAGCTGTTTCGGAAGGTAGCCGCCAGTGTCAAACCGCGCCTATATTCGCTATCCCGCTCCAAAGATAAACGTCATAGCCCCCGTACATAAAGACGATTATATTTTGCGTTTGTGTAGAGTATCATAATGCAGTTAGCGGTCACTGCGTATTTTACACTGGAACACCTACCCCGAGTTTAATATCATACGTTTGTTTAACGAATTGTATTACTTTTAGCAGTCATCGTGTAAGATGCACTGACATACATACCTTGACTGCTATATTTTACGTGTGTTTCATGCAAACACATGCAAATACAAGCCATCCCGCATTATGACTATTAACACCTTCTGTGACTATTTGAATATGTATGATAAAGTATAGTTCGCCAATATTAACGTGGCACTGACCTTTATGTTTGACAATATTTAGGTACCGATATTGAAGTGAGTTTAATTTGTTGAAGAGTACCTGAGTGAGTGCACTGTAACGGTCTCACTAAACGAATGCAAAACGCGCAAGAATACAACCAAATATTGACCACGATCAATGAGTACAATGTTGAATAGATGGATTGCTGTAATTGTTTGATTGTATTTTTGTTGGACCTTTTTGTGTTACTTTTCATTTTCATAGAATACAGCGTCTAAAATGCTAAACCCGAAACGGTTAACATCTCTAATGATATTGATCACGTAAAGAATTATATTATGACCCATTAGCGGGGGTTGCATTATCAGGAAACAGCACATCAGTTTTCCTCTTGCGGGTCATTTGATATACCGAGTTATTGATCTGTAGCCTGCAGACTAAGAAAAATAGTTCCTTCAGGACATATCGAATATCACTACTCTTCCACATATTTCCTAGTGCAAACGACTTCTTAAAGGGACATGTTCAAAGATTGATGCATCGAAAACAAAATCGAATTTTAGTTGCGAATTCCTAAAAATAACTTTAGTATTTATATTGCGGATGATACTTGAAAATACTGTCGTCAAAATACTGTTACAATGTATATATTTATCAGTTGATTTTTATTAAACAACCATGAAGCATTGTTTACGTGAACAGTTTGAAATGTTCTATGTTATTTATGAAGATAACTGACAACACGACACAATATAACATACAGCCACTTTAGAAAAAGAAGAATGCTTTTCCACAAGCATTCGGTTGCAAAAGGATTCAGATTGATATCCAGATAGATTTATCTCTTTTTGTATTTCGTCCGTATGGTTTATAATGGCTTGTAAAGACATTAAATGGAGTGCCTTTTTATGTACTCAAACAAACGTGATTTTAAACACTTTACATTAAATGGCAGATATGCGCGGGGAAAAGAAACCTCTTAGGTCAAGACGCACATCCTAGATAATACGGATTCATCAATAAATACTTATTGTCTGCGTTTTTAAGATATGAATATTCAATAAACCTATGTTTAAGAGACGCGGTCACATAATTGTCTGCTGTATTTTATGCATGTATGTTTTTCAACGTCTTTTCCATAGCATCCCTAGTGAGCTAGGGAGCCTTTAGAAGATCTTTTCCGTAGATATCAGGTACTCGTTCTACCAGGATAACGGAGAATGTTACATACAAGCTGGGGCTAACGAAACAATCTAGCTTATATAAATAGGATTGACTTCTTTCTTACCTTGACATCGTATAACAACGGAATTACAAACATGAACAACAATAGCGTAAAAATTGGATTCAGGCAAGCAAATAGTTGCCCCAAAACGAAATATGATATTCATTCATCAGACCTCAGGGTATGGGGTAAAAGATATAGCGTTGACTGCTTCGTATACCGGAGAAGGAGAAAAACATAAGGTCTAATGGTCTCTGTTCATAAAACATAAGGTCTAAAGGTCTCTGTTCATCAAACATAGGGTCTAATGGTCTCTTTTCAACAAACATAAGGTCTAATAGTCTCTGTTTATCAGGCATAAGGTCTAATGGTCTCTGTTCATCAAACATAATTTGTCAATTGTTGTCAGTGTGCTGTTTGTGTGTTATTTAAAATCAGGAGGAACCTGATTCGGATCGGCTCATTTTCAAACCGGTTTTAATCCCCGATGCTTTGCATTTACCGTTCTAATACGGTGATCCCTGTTAAATTAGTATATTTTTTTGCTGCGTGTTATGTTATGAAAGTTGTTAATACGAGTCGTGTTCTGAGAAAACTGGGCTTAATGCATGTGCGTAAAGTGTAATCCCAGATTAGCCTGTGCAGTCCGCGCAGGCTCATCAGGGACGACACTTTCCGCTTTTATGGTATTTTTAGTTTCAAGGAAGTCCCTCCTTGCCGAAAATCAAGTTTAGGCGGAAAGTGCCGTCCCTTATTAGCATGTGCGGACTGCACAGGCTAATCTAGAACGACACTTTACGCACATGCATTAAGCCCAGTTTTCTCAGAACGCGACTCACAAAATCATGACAATTATCTCCTGATAGAGTAAACACATCCGCCGACCCTTGTCTACTAGATACCTCGAGTGTTGTGTCGGTGTAGACCACCGCACTTGTATATCAAGAAAAGCCGGTCAAGTCCTATATCATTGTTCAATCAAAATCTAGCCGCCTGCGAAAGACATGAGGCCGTACAGCACTTACATTTGTTAACTATTTTAAGGCCTACGTTGTTTTAATTTGGTTTTCATTACCAGCAATAAAATGTTGATTTTTCAAATAACAGAATGACCAAATGGAACATTTCCAACTTTGCATGAATATTAAAAAATATAATAATTTTGATATGAATGCTTCACACAAAACTGTACATTTTGGGGAGCACATAAATGTAGGTAGGTTTTAATCATACACGATCGAGGACACGTTCTAGCGTCAATAGAAATAGTGGGACTTGAAAAAGCAAAACATTCATACTCCTGTAATAGCCTAAGTGCGAATGTCCGTTACTGGCTGTAAATGTAGGAAATGATTTATAAATTGATCACACTGTTGTTCAGTTAAACCACTGCTTGTCTGTCCGTGCCTGTTAGTCCACAAAGATGAGCAAGGCTGTGGTTTTTCTCTTCGTCATGGGTCTTATGATCTCCGTAGTGACAGGTAAGACTTGTGTTGCAATTCATTCACTTAATTAGTACTAAAACCGCTACTGCTTCTGCTACTGCTATTGTTGCTACTACTGCTGTTACTGATTATCCTCTTGCTTCTATTAGTGCTACTTTTCAATTTTCTTTTTTTTTGTTATATGAGTTTATATAAGTCGAATATTAATAGAACGATTTTGGGGGCGACATTTGTTAAAATCCGCTTTGACAACTGCTGGGCTTTATTTAAGCAACGTCATGCGAAAATGGGGTTTATGTCATATATGACCAATGTGCGTTGTTTGGTTAGGAGCCAACCTGTCCGGTATAACGAGCAAGGCTCCGTGGTCTCATGAACGGACCGCGGCAAGCGTAGCTTCTGGCAAGCCTGTCTATTCGCACACTATGAGTCGCGTTCCGAGAAAACTGGGCATAATGCATGTGCGTAAAGTGTCGTCCCAGATTATCCTGTGCAGTCCGCACAGGCTATGTGTAGTCCGCACAGGATAATAAGGGACGACACTTTCCGCCTAAATTGTAATTATGCTAAGAAGAGACTTCAATTAAAGAAAAATTGTCATAAGAGCGGAAACTGTCGTCCCTGATTAGCCTGTGCGGATTGCTCAGGCTAACCTGGCACGACACTTTACGCACATGCATTATGCCCAGTTTTCTCAGAACACGATTCGTATTGACAGGAGCTTCGCTTGCGGCATAGGTCATACGCGGGTCATATGATAATAGTTCTACGCTTGCAAGAAATTAAACGAGTATCAATACAACAAAATGTTCATGCAGGTAATTTATGCTCGTGTACATAAGTGTAAACAACTCTATGAAGTAATTACAATGTAAACAGATTAAAATCGACAAATGTTCATATATAAGGTCACACTGCTTCTTTTCATCCTCACCAGCAATCCCCCATCCCGGCATTTTTAATACTGGCTAAAACCCGGCGTTGGTGATGTATTTTTAGCCTGGTGGTCGACGGACTCACCTCTTCGGTTTCCAGACGACTGTAACAGCGAAGCCTTGCGGACCTTTGCGACCAACTGCGGACTCTCGGAGCACTCCATGGTACGCAGTTAATATCTACGATGGACACATTTGTTTTGTGGTTGTTGAACGATCGATTTAACAACTTTTTGATTATTGTTGCTTATCGATTTGTACGGGCAAGTAGGAAATCTGAGGTCTAGATATTAAACGCTTTACGGTTTGGTTGAGTATACGCTTAAAATATAGACAAATGAGACATATTAAATGTTACATATGGGTCGTGCTCTGTAAAAAGGGGGTTTAATGCATGTGCGTAAAGTTTCTTCCCAGATTAGCTTGTGCAGTCCGCACAGGCTTATCAGTGACGATACTTTCCGCTTTTATGATATTTTTATTATAAAGAAATACTCTTCTTAGAGAAAATTCAGTTTCGGCGGAAAGTGTCGTCCCTGATTAGCCTGTGTGGACTGCACAGGCTAATCTGGGATGACACTCTTTGCACATGCATTAAACCCTTTTTTCACAAAGCACTGCAATTATGTTTATTTGTACAATTAGGGGAACCACTACATCCTGAGAGATCCAAAGAACAATGACATCGACAATATCGTCATAGTGATACCAGATGACTTGCGAGATTTCGGCTCGTGCGAGAAGATCGTTCGAGATCTCAATGAGAGATGCAATAAGGATTACTTCGACTACTAACGCTATGTTAACATCAACCATGGCTTTTCACGGTTTTTCGTCGTTATACTCTTCGATCAGCTTTTTATTAAGAACTGTATTTCAGTGGTTTAAATTATTACATTCGTACACTTGTTTATCAAATACGATACAATACTTTAGTGTGTTCTAAAGACAAACTATTTTAACAAACAATCTGGTCTTTATGCATGTAGTGAAAGTGTCATCCTTGTTCTGCGTGTGTAATTACTGGCTAATCATGGACGACTCTTTCCGCATTTAGGGAATAGTTCGGCTCAAGAAGTATTTTCTAAACGAAAGTCCAATAATGGCGCAAAGTGGTGTCCCTGATTAGCCTTTTTTGACTGCTCAGATTATTTATTACGACGCTTTACGCACATGCGTTAAGCCCAGTTTTTCAAGAATGATGTTTATTTAAACAAAACGAATCGATTGGTTTCAGACTGAGACCAGGACCTGTAAACTTTGATTTGCCGTAAATATCTGTAAATTCCTAAACTGTGTTTTATGTATTAAAGGCCGCTTCTGCTAATAAATGTTATCGTCTCGAACTTTTTGTATTTGTTAAATGAACATACTTTGTCTGTGGAAAGTGTTGCAAAATACACTCACCTTTGATAAAAAAGGCTTTTTATACTTTGTATACGATGTACTGGGGTCTACATTGCAGATATAATAACAGAAAGAAAATTACACAATGTTTTGCTAATACTTATTTTAAATATGTGGATCATGGGTTTGTCATAAAACCAATGCTTATTAATTTGTGATTCTTGCTTATAGTATTCTAACAGATACATTTGGATATGTACGTACTAGATTAAGCGTGTATTTAAATGGGAAAACCTGAAATCAAAGACAAGGGATATATTAAAATTGGACCATGCTCAGTGAAAAGGGAGTTTAATGCATGTGCGTAAAGTGTCGTCCCATATGACTCTGTGCAGTCCACACATATTGTTCAGGGACAACGTTTCCCTCTAAACTAGATTTTTGCTAAGAAGAGACTTTCTTGAAAGGAAAAATATCATAAAAGCGGAAAGTGTTGTCCCTGATTAGCCTGTGCGGACTGCACAGGCTAATCTGGGACGACACTTTATGCACATGTATTAAACCCCCTTTTCTTAAAGAGCAGCTCAACTTTATAATTGCAAATTGACTTTTGCATGCGTAATAATATTTATTTGCAATCAGCTCTAATGGATTAGCAAATATCTCCTGATTGTTGAACTAATACACGTCTCACGTCATAATAAGTATTTACCATCCATAACTTAAACGGACCATTTAACAGATTTTGGCATGTTCTGAAGTTTGTGAACTAATGCTTTAAATTCATGTAAACATCGGAACAAAAGAGTTTCAGTTAAAAACAAAAATGAACCCGTTTATGCCTAGCGTCCTGAAAAAATGACTTTGCAAACAGCGTAGACCCAGATGAGACGCCGCATGATGCGCCGTCTTATCTGGGTCTGCGCTGTTTGCTTGAAGAAATTTTAGTAAGTAATATTCTAAACATAGAAATACATATACTAGACATCTCTAATTTTAGAAATAAATCGGTCCAATGTAGAAGGATGGGAGAGTCCACTAGGCATAAATTGGTTAAACTTGAAGAATGAAAAAAACGTTACCCACACCTGGGCTCGAACCACTGAGCCTTGGAGAAAATTCGGCCAATCGTTATGACGGGATAATGCACGTAATTTAAACTTTATATAGGTCATCCTTGTAATGTCACATGATTACACTATAATAAGGATAACAACAATATGATAACGATAACAACAGAATTTTCCTAATTATACAATCCTTTCGCCTTTGTAGCGCTTTAGAATTTTCAGGTTTTTAAATCGTCAAAAAGATGCATACAATTGATATTTTAGAGCATAACATGTCCAGTATTACTGTTTCCTTATAAAAAAAAAACACAGCTTCAACAAATATTTGCAATTATGAAACAATATTTTTTATCAATTTTGTAAATTTACCAAAACGTGAACAGGTCCCATGAAATACAATCAATGTTTGAATGATATAATCTTACTATATCCACATTCACAACGACAACTGTTAAAATATCCACAAAATTTATAACTGTGAACTTTACTTTTAATGTATCATTATTTTAAATATGACATATTCATTTTATATTAAAGACAAGATATTCAAAATTTCCTTTCGGCATCTTACAAATGATTTACACAACATTTTACATACATGTAGTTAAGTAATTTTAGCATGAAACATGAATTCAAGCATTTACTACGATGTCTTGTATAAATTGCTATTAACCCATTTATGCCTAGCGTCAAGAAAAAAAGGCCTTGGTAAAAAGCATAGACCCAGATGAGACCCCGCATGATTCGGCGTCTCATCAGGGTCTGCGCTTTTTGCTTAAGGGCATTTCTGTATGAAATATTCTATATATAGAAAAAAATATACTAGACATCCCTAATTTTGGAAATAAATTGATCCAATTTAGAAGGATGGGCGAGTCCACTTGGTATAATAGGAAAGAAAAACAATACGAGGGATTAAAGCCAGAACGTAATAACTCGATTTTTTAAATAGTGGAGAAAATTGAAAAAGAAGGCTTGACAGACTACAACTTTTATTTGACTATGAATATCAGCATAATATTTGGTTATATTATATGTAATAGTATTGTTATGACATTACAAACATATTATAGGATTGCATACTTATATTTAATGCTTTTGTATTAAAAATAGCACTTACTGCATTATGGCATAAAGGTAAAACATACATATTTTCAGAGTCCCACAGCATTAAGTGCACTTGTTGCTTTTTAGCATAAGAATAGTGCCCAAACTATGTCATCAGCCAATCATGAAACGCTTGATCGCGGCCATTTTTCCAACAAACAGTATGGCGTAGACATGACATTGCGTTATACGACAAAAAACTACGAGAGCGGATTGATTGATTATTTACAGGTTTTATTTTTTTTTTCATGATAGCAAGCCAATAAACGTTCTTCAAAATAACTCAAAAATGTGTCTAGGGTTTACTTAATCGTGCAAAAATGGAAAACTTAGTCTGGAACACTTTAAATCAATCAATTTAACCGCTGTGCTATATGGGTCGTGTTCTTGGAAAATGGAGCTATTTACATGTGCGTACAGTGTTAGCCTATAAAGTCCGCAAACTTTCCGCTGATATTCTACTTTCGGTTTAAAGTCTTTTCCTAGCGAGAATCAGTTTAGGTGTTAAGTGTCATTCCTCATTGCGGACTGTATGGCTTATTTGGGGCGACATTTAAACGAACATGCAATAATACTCGTTTTCACAGACCGAGTCTCATGTTTCTAATATTACCTTTCTTGTGTGTGGATGTGGTCTTTAAATAATACTCAAAATCGACCCTGTAAACAGACATAACCTTGCATGCATAGTAGGTACAGACAAATGAGCTTTGTTTTGGGAAAACTGGACTTAATGCGTGTGCGCAAAGTGTAATCCCAGATATGTCTGTATAAGTGTAGATTGTCATCCCGCTTTCTGAAAAAAGCTGGATTTTCGGATAGAAGCGATATCCTTACGGGTAAATTACATATCCGCATAAAGTGTCGTATCTAATTAGCAAATGCGGACTGTAGAGGCTCAAGTGGGATAACACTTAACGCATATGCATTTAGCCCAGTTTTCCCAAAGCGAGATTTTGTTTCCTGTATTCAATAGTCAAACAACAACGTTGTATATGGACAGCAATTTAAAATGTCGTAAGCAGACAGAGTGAAGATAACCATTAACAAATCGATATTTTATTGTTTATTTTAGACGGATTGTTAAGTTCTTTGTACTTTAGTTTATGTCTACTCATATATTGATTTTAATTTGTGAGACACATCAAACTTCATTGTGGGAAAAATTGACTTAATGCATGTGTGTGAAGTCACGTCAAAATTAACAAGGGACGACACTTTCCGTCTAAACTGGGTTTTCGTTTTCTCCTTTATACCGAAAGTTCCGTAAAATCGGAATGTGTCACAGGCTTAAATGGGACGACACTTTTTTGCAAATGCATGAAGCACATTTTTCCCAAAATGACTCGCATACTTACTTCAACTTTGGCCATGGCAGATCACCCTGGTTGCCAATGCCTCTGTTGTTATGCCACATTGCTGCCATCATTTCGAATGTGGTTATACCGTTCGTGGTGGAGACATTTGGTACCATGATGTCCATGGGCAAACGAAAGACTATTTAATTGTTCGTCACGCAGGTCCTGCAAATGATATCAACTCTGCATTAGTTTTGACCATTTGAATGGTCGCAGTTCAATAACAACACAGTGAATGCAACGATTGATAAAACTAAATTCACCAATTCAGTTAAATACTTTTTTTCTCTTTCCTTATTATTCTAAGTCAAATGATGAAGACAATTTGAATTTATTCATCGTTTCAATATAAAACAATCTTGTTTTGCATAGTTTTAATGTCGCTTATATACGGATAATATTTGGTAGTATACTAACAATTTTAATACAAAGCATCTTAATGATTTCCGTCATGTTCAACATAAGTACACTTAAATCTTTGTGAAGCTTTTGAATAACCTTTTTGCATTCATAAATAAGTCATTTAAAATCTGCAAAAGGCCATTGATTGATATCGATTTAGCCACGCGTTCAGTTTGTTATTAATTCTCCAGTAAAAGTGAATCTCGACTAGCCCTATACGTAGCTTACAAAGCAGATAAGAACGAAATTAAAACTCCATAAAATGGTAAATGGTGTTCCGTTGTTTGCTTTTTTAAAATTAAATTTAAACAAACATCTTCATCAAAGTGTAACTATCTTTTATTAGTATAAAACATTTTATTAATGTTTATCACAGAACAAGCGCAATTTAATATTAAGGATGGTTGTTGTATTAATGTTGCATTCCTTTTATAACAAGTTCTATACACTGTGGCATGTGTTGATATATGGCTGTTAAAATTTCTCTTGCATACTGTTAATTATCCTCTGTGTTATTATCTTTTAACAATATGCTGTCGCAGAAGCTTTCCGAAATACCTTATAATACCGTATCCTGTAAGTTCAGAACCACAACGTAGATAATTGGTTAAACAAGACTGCACGATACAATAGATAGTGTATGTTTAAACTGAAACAAATGAACACGATTGCGGTGTGCCCTTAACCGTACCATGTCAACGTAACTAGTGATACCAATTTGTTTCAATTATCTGATAACGTGTAGGTCATGGCGAGTTCACAAACTTGCGTGAAGGGGGTTAACGGGACTGGTAGTATACGGACAATGAATAAGAATACTGAGTCTCGCTCTGGGAATACTGGGCTTAATGCATGTGCATAAAGATTCGTCCCAGATTAGCCTGCGCAGTCTGAAAAAGCTTACCATGGACGACAATATCCGCCTTGGATTTTTGTTTAGAAGAAACTTCCTTAAAACAAAAAAAGTCGGACAGCACAGGCTTATTCTGGACGAACCTTTACACACACGCATTAAGCCCCATTTTCCCATAGCGAGGCTAACATGTATAATATAGAGACGCAATCATCGCAATTAATACAAAAACCAGCTCCCATAAGGTTTCTCTCCTGCAGATGCAGCTTAAAAAAAGGACATGTGTTTTGTATATTTCCACCACGTACATCAACATATGTCTTTGGTTTATTCAATTAATTATCACGGTTCATGAGAAGTATAAAGAAGCATTTGTACAAGCAAAAATAGCTTTCTTAACAATAACGTTATTTTAGGAAGTACATAATTACAAATTCGGGTGATCACGATTGTTGTGTACCTTAATCTTATGTGTTGACTACATTTGGTTATGTTTGATTTGTTAGGTGTTTCATACTGATTAAGTAATTGAACACAAAGTAACATACTGATCAAGTATTTCTTTTTAAAGGGACCATTTCGGATCCGGAAAATCATTAATAGGGGAAAATGCATACGGCAACCTGTCTAATTTTTTACTGTCATCATGGTTGTGAAATTCCTATCTCAAACCTTCCTAAAAATATACTATGATGTATTGCAACGACTTTAATTGTAAGTATTTAAAGGGCATAACATCGCGTTTATATGTCTTTTTAATAATTATAATTAAACATATTCATACAGCCTAACATCGTAAGTTTAAAAATGACTTACCTTAAACGTACGAACGATAAGTTGAACAAAAATACCAAAATATTGATTTAAACTCAATAATTAAAACCCAGCATACCTTTATACACTGACCTTGCACAATGCAGATTTACAATCTACATCGACTGCAAGTAAACACTTGTATACACCGTAAATGTCGAGATTATCAGCTTCTACGAGTAGACCAACATGCGCAGGTCAATCCTGAACCACCCGAGTGTCCAATCTCCGCGCAGAGTTGTCGTTCCTTGCTCTCACATACAACTCAGCGAAATGCTGAGCTTGCCATTTTGCCTAGAAAATAGGTAAAACCGAACAAACGCATTCAATGTATATTTGATTGGATATATATAAGATTGCATGCATTAAATTAAGAAATATGACTTATAAATGTAAGATAAATCGTGCAAAAACTTGCGAGTTTTAATGCAACTCTTTGGAACTATTGTATTGCCCATTTACGCCGATGGAATCATTCCACGCACTTCACAAATGTAAACAATTGAACATACTTTTTATTGAGTGACGTTAGGAATTGCTTCGACGTGTGTATGTATGTTGGTTTCTTAACATCAAAAAAACAAATTAATTTTATAATAATGAATTAAGACTGATATAAGATATAATGGTAAGAGATGGTTTTCTTTGATACAGTGAATGCAATGTAACCGTCGCAAGAGATTGTTTAGTATACTGTAACCTCAATGATGAACGCTTGGAGAGATCATGACATGACTGAGACGCTTTCATAACAATAGTCCGTTCTGAGCCCAACACAGAGGTGAATGTTATGTAACCGTCGTGCAAGAGATTGCCGAGTGTCATGTACACAAAGAAAAGTAAATCGTTATAGTTTTGACAAATACAGATTTACACAGGGTGTCTTACAATCAATGTTTCAGCAGTGACACGCGCAATACATGCGGGATTGTTAACTAGCCATTTTAGGGCTTTTAAAATCTATTTGAAGTTCATTTTTGCAACATTATTTTATTTTATTAAATGTAATATTTATGCATGTAAAGAAGGTAAAGTCTTAAAACAATTCATTTACGTTTGATATAGACAGGTATTGTTCTGTAATTTTAAATGTGTGTGATTGTATTCGGTGTCAAATGTGTGCAATATATGAATGGTTATGCAAGAAGTTTACCTAAATATACACACTATAACATAAAATGCCAAATAAATAAGGATGTCTTGTTTCATCGGATGTATATGTTGTAGGGGTGGTCTCTTTTATTCGATCTTCTACGATCTACAAATCGCGTACACACACATGACAAGGAATGCTTTGTTTCGTCTTCATGTGACAAATGACATATATATCATTGGTCCACTAAGTCCGTACAGGCTTATCTAGAACGATACATTCCGCTTTTATTGTATTGTTTCTTTTAGATAAAGCCTCTTCTTAGCAAAGTCAAAATAAGGGGGAAAGTGAAGTATTTGATTAGCCTGTGCTGATTTTTATATTGTTCCGTATTCAGTATTATCTGTTTGATCATTTGTGAAAGGGACTCCTTTTGCGAAAGTTTATGTCGAACTACCGTAGACATGTGTATTATTTCGTTTATGCTATGTTTTAATTCGTATTTGCGCCAAATGTTTACACTCTGCATTTTTATTTATTTTGTAGAGACCTGATGATTGACCAAATACAATCAAAGATTTAGCTTTAATTATAGTTTTCTTATGGATTTAGACGTCTAAAACCCGTATAATTTACTCATTGAAGCGTAGTAATTTGGTTTAAAACAATCAACCCTCCAGCTCTTAATTGGATTCCTTTTTGTTTCAGCCGACTTGATGGGAGCGGAAAATCCATGAATTAAACTTAAAGATGTTGTATTGGCTTACAGAACAATAACACATACAAATATAAAAACTATGGAAAAGCAATTACGTAGATATGTCTTGTCATTGATGGATTGTGTTAAACTAATCATTTATAAAGGAAGCATGAACATTTACAATTTAGGTTTTGTTTTAAATTACGAATACGCTTTTAGTCGCATTTTTTGTCGAACAACGAATTGTGTGAATGTGTAAATACTGCTCAATACAATACTCAATTGTGGCAGATTTTATGAACTTGATACATAAAATTAGAATACTTGTCCAACCACTCAGTTCGACTTGATTGTATTACTGCATGCGAAATGTCAAAGAAAAGGTTACGTTTTTCAACTATTTAACTAATTCAATAGTGAAGTTAAAATGTCATACAAACAGTGATTAATTGTATATAAGGTCTCAAAATATAAACGCATTCCTTCAATGTTGATATTATATTTGCAATATACACAAATACAGCATACGCTTTACGTATTTATAACAAGAAAACACAAAACCAACTTTACATCATATCCGGCTGGTATTAAACGTCACTGTGAAACATTTCCAATGCTCGGTGCTTGTGCGTTTTGAATATTTTTTATTTAAATTAAAATTTAAATACAGAAATTTTATGTTTGCATTGCATAGACGAATAATATGTTTTTCATAAAATAAACCAATGAATCATATATAAAATAAAATGACAATTTGTTGGGTTCGGTGGAATATTGATTTTAATTCACTAGCGATAATTAAAAATATACATTTTCACTCGTGAAAATATTATTTTGTATGATCACTCGTGAATTAAAATCGATAATCCACCGATTCCAACAAATATCCTCTATTTAATAAATAATTAACAGACCAGGAAAATACTCATACTTCCTTTGTAATGTGTATACAAAAGAAAATCCACTTACTCTGATAAAGAACGTTGTACAGATTGTGTAATTTGTCTAACGTAGAACTTTACACGCTCGATTTGCGCGCTCGATCTGCGCACTGAAATACCGTATCCGGTTACTTCGTCTATTTCCGGGAATAATCGTGAATATTTGTTGTTTTCTTTCATTTTCTTATTTTATGGAATGTCGTGTGAGCGCAAATAAAAAAACAATATTTAAAAATATGTTTATAAATACCAAATATAATGTCTTCAAAAAATGTCTTAGAAAAAAGTATTCTTACTTTTTCCGACAGCACTCATATCTTTTCGGCCTAGACCGTCAAGTGAGGAACTTATTCTCGCATGAATATGCAAACAATAAAAACTATATCGTAGCCAATGCTTAGAAACACTGTTATGTTATGTAGTGGTGTTGTGTATTTACAAGGCGGGTTATTGATATCTGGGAAGAACTAATGTTATTGCGCATGAATTAAGTGGAAAATCGGACTTTAGGGAATCTGGATTTTGGCAGCCAGCCAATTCGGATAGGCTCAGAAATTTGTATCATTACTTTAGCCTTGGGAATTTGCCTAAGGCCAACAAACAACAAAAACGATATAGCTGTTCTATTTCGTTAAAAGATAATCGTATAGGTAAGATGATACTTATAATAATTGCATCCTTTTTTCAGACTATGCAACTAAATTTTAATGTTTACGGCAACCTGTCTAATTTTCTACTGTTCATCATGGTAGTGGAATTCCTATCACAAACCTAACTATTAAAACAACAAAGCGTATTAATTTTAAGTCTTTTTAATGATTACGATTAAACATAGATACAAAGCCTAACATGGTAAGTTCAAACATGACTTTCATAAAACGTATAATGCCCGAACTATGCGTTTAACAAAATATCAAAATTATTATTTAAACACAATAATTAAAACTCAGCATACCTTCAAACACTGACTTCACACAATACGGATTAACAATCTACATTGACTGCAAGTAAACGCCTGTATACCGTAAATGTCGAGGTTATCAGCTACTACGAGTTGACCAAAATGCACAGGGTTTATCCTTAAGCACCCGAGCGTTTTATGCACCAAACGAAAGTAAATCGTTATAGTTTCGTCAAATACAGATTTGCACAAGGTGTCTTGAAAGCAATGTTGCGACTGGGACACGCGCAATACATCCGTGGTAGTTAATTTGCAATTTTAGGGCTTTTTAAGTATATGTGAAGTCCAATTTTGCAACATTTGTTTTATTAAGTATAATTATCATTCATACAAAGAAAGTACAGTCTTACACCATTTAATTAACGTTTGTTATAAACAAATATCGTTCTGTAATTTTAACTTTGTGTGATTGTTTTCGGCGTCAGATGTGTAAGACATATCAATGGTTATGCGAGAAGTTAACCTAAAAAAGAAAGTCTAACAAAGTACATACTATAAAAAAGCAACATACATAATGGTTGCTTGTGGTATGGAGTGTACATGTTGTAAAGGTTGCCACTTGTATTCGAACTTTATTTACTTGAACAAGGACAGCGTTGTTTCAACCCCATGTGACGAATGACCATTAGAATAGCATCGGCTGCAGAACATGAGGTAGACGCACCTTGGGCTACGTGACTGACTACAGACGATGTGATATACGCCTCCATAGCTCGCCTGAAAGTCCGTACATCCCGCCCAGCTCTTACGGCCATGTACATGTATAATCATCAAACTGGAGTCTGGATTACACAACAACAACTGTAAATGGATATCAGAGCATGAAGGGAACATAAACATAACTCATGTCTTTATTTGAATGACAAACATTAACGATAGTAATCTTGTGTAATCCAAGTTTAGTTTGGACACGACGTTTCATATGAATTGCCGATGTAAATGGAAAACAATGACCAGCGATACATCAACCTTTGTGATCAGCCAACCATGCAACGCTTGATCGCGGCCATTTTTCCAACAAATAGTATGGCGTAGACATGACAATGCGTTATACGACAGAAAACTACGAGAGCGGATTGATCGATAATTTACAGGTTATATATTTTCTTTCATGATAGCAAGCAAATAAACGTTCTTCACAATAACTCAAAAATGTGTCTAGGGTTTACCTAATCATGCAAAACGGGAAAACTTAGTCTGGAACACTTTAAATCAATCAAATTAACCGCTGTGCTATATGGGCCGTGTTCTTGCAAAATGGAGCTATTTACATGTGCGTACAGTGTTAGCCTATATAGTCCGCAAACTTTCCGCTGATATTCTACTTTCGGCTTAATGTATTTTCCTAGCGAAAATCAGTTTAGGTGTAAAGTGTCTTTCTTCATTGCGGACTGCATGGCTAATGTGGGGCGCCATTTAAACGAACATGCAATAATACTCGTTTTCACAGACCGAGTCTCATGTTTATAATATTACCTTCCTTGTGTGTGGATGAGGTCTTTAAATAATACTTAAACTCGGCCCTGTAAACAGACATAAACTTGCAAGCATAGTAGGTACAGAAAAATGAGCTTTGTTTCTGGAAAACTGGTCTTAATGCGTGTGTGCAAAGTGTAATCCCAGATATGCCTGTATAAGTGTAGATTGTCATCCCGCTTTCTGAAAAAAGCTGGATTTTCGGATAGAAGCGATATCCTTACGGGTAAATTACATATCCGCATAAAGTGTCGTATCTAATTAGCCAATGCGGACTGTAGAGGCTAAAGTGGGATGACACTTTATGCAAATGCATTGGGCCCAGTTTTCCCAAAGCGAGATTTTTTTCCTGTATTCAATAGTCAAACAACAACGTTGTATATGGACAGCAATTTAAAATGTCGTAAGCAGACAGAGTGAAGATAACCATTAACAAATCGATATTTTATTGTTTATTTTAGACGGATTGTTAAGTTTTTTGTACTTAAGTTTATGTCTACTCATATATTGATTTTAATTTGTGAGACACATCAAACTTCATTGTGAGAAAAATTGACTTAATGCATGTGTGTGAAGTCACGTCAAAATTAACAAGGGACGACACTTTCCGTCTAAACTGGGTTTTCGTTTAGAAGATATCTCCTTTATACCGAAAGTTCCGTAAAATCGGAATGTGTACACAGGCTCAAATGGGACGACACTTTTTTGCAAATGCATGAACCATATTTTTCCCAAAATGATTCGTATACTTACTTCAACTTTGGCCATGGCTGATCACCCTGGTTGCCAGTGTCTCTGTTGTTATGACACATTGCTGCCATCATATCAAATGTGGTTATGCCGTTCGTGGTGGAGACATTTGGTACCATGATGTCCATGGGCCAACAAAAGACTCTTTAATTGTTCGTCACACAGGTCCTGCAAATGCTATCAACTCTGCATTAGTTTTGACCATTTGAATGGTCCCAGTTCAATAACAACACAGTGAATGCAACGATTGATAAAACTAAAGTCATCAATTCAGTTTAATACTTTTTTTCTCTTTCCTTATTATTCTAAGTCAAATGATGACGACGATTTCAATTTATTAATCGTTTCAAAATAAAACAATCTTGTTTTGAATAGTTTTAATGTCGCTTATATACGGATAATATTTGGTCGTATACTAACATTTTTAATACAAAGCATCTTAATTATTTCCGTCATGTTCAACATAAGTACACTTAAATCTTTGTGAAGCTTTTGAATAACCTTTTTGCATTCATAAATAATTCATTTAAAATCTGCAAAAGGCCATTGATTGATATCGATTTAGCCACACGTTCAGTTTGTTATTAATTCTCCAGTAAAAGTGAATCTCGACTAGCCCTATACGTAGTTTACAAAGCAGATAAGAACGAAATAAAAACTCCATAAAATGGTTTATGGAGTTCCATTGTTTGCTATTTTAAAATTAGATTAAAACAAACATCTTCATCAACGTGTAACTATCTTTTATTAGTATAAAACATTTTGTTAATGTTTCTCACAGGACAAGCGCAATTTAATATAAAGGATGGCTATTCTATTAATGTTGCATTCCTTTTATAACAAGTTCTATACACTGTGGGATGTGTTGATATATGACTGTTAAAATTTCGCTTACATAATGTTAATTATCCTCTGTGTTAGTATCTTTTAACAATATGCTGTCGCAGAATCTTTTCGAAATTCCTTATAATACCGTATCCTGTATGTTCAGAACCACAACGCAGAGAATTGGTTAAACAAGACTGCATAATACAATAGATAGTGTATGTTTGAACTGAAACAAATGACCACGATTGCGGTGTGCCCTTAACCGTACCATGTCAACGTAAACTCGTGAGTCCAATTTTGTTTCAATTATCTGATAACTTGTAGGTCATGGCGAGTTCACAAACTTGCGTGAAAGGGTTAACGGGACTGGTAGTATACGAACAATGAATAAGAATAATGAGTCTCGCTCTGGTAAAACTGGGCTTAATGCATGTGCATAAAGATTCGTCCCAGATTAGCCTGTGCAGTCTGAAGAGGCCAACCATGGACGACAATATCCGCCTTGGATTTTTGTTTATAAAAAATTTCCTTAAATAAAAAAATCGGACTGCAGGCTTATCTTGGACGAACCTTTACGCTCATGCATTAAGCCCCGTGTTCCCAGAGTGAGGCTCACATGTATAATATAGGGCCGCAATCATCGCAAAAAATAAAGAGCCCCGAGCTATAATAATGTTTATATATTGCAGATGCAGCTTAAAAAAGGGACATTTTTTAATATTTGAACCACGTTAATAAACCAATGACGATGGTTTTAATTTATTCAATTAATTATTACGGTCCTGGAGCTGTCTAAAGCAGCATTTGCACAAGCACATATTGCTTTCTTATCAATAACGTTATTTTCAAAAGTTACTAGTACAGGATAACAGTTTTGGGTGTTCAAGTTTGTTGTTGTGTACCTTATCCTTATGTGTTAACTGCATTTGGTTATGTTTGATGTGTTAGGTTTTTCATACTGCTTAAGTCATTTAACACAAAATAACATACTGATCATGTATTTCTCTTTAGAGGGACCATTTCAGATCTGGAAAAAAACATTAGAGGGGGAAATGCGTACGGCACACCTGTCTAATTTTCTATTGTTCATCATGGTAGTGATATTCCTATCGCAAACCGAACGAAACAAAATATGATGTATTGCAACAACGTTTATCATAAGTATTTTAAAGGCTAAAACATCACGTACATATGTCTTTTGAATAATTGTAATTACAAATAGATAAAAGCCTAACATCGTGATTTCAAACATGACTTACCTTTGTTTCGCACTTACTGCGAAAAGTCACGGCCTCGACTTGCTTTCAAACAGTTGCCACATGCAAGTCGGCCTGATATACGTTTAAGGGTTAAAAGACTCAATAACGCGAATTACAGTTCATACATCGTTTAATCATTCTTCATCATTCAACATCAATTCAAACAACGTTTGCGTTTACGATAACGATTAAGATTGCAGTTATCTGAAATAAACAATATTATAAAGATATAACAAAAGGAAAAGAAACACATACCATGCTTGATCTTGACACATATAAATGAACAATTAATATCAATTACACATTCTGAAAATAAACTTAACTTCTATTCATACAAAATAAGGTTTACTTATAAATATGATTACACTTCTAGGAGACTTCAAAACTTGAACAATAATCCATAAAAAGGTACATTGTAACTTATTTGTAAAATAAGCTCATTACAATACTGAAAAACAAGACACACACACACACAAAATACAAATAAAACTTACTGAACAATGCCAAATTCCCCCAAAACGTACACAAATTCAAACAATACGACCCACTTGTTTCAGAGCCTTTTCCCAAACTGATGCTTTGGGCGATTTCTAAGAGAACGTTCAGCAAAAATTTACATACATTAATTAATATTCATAAAGGTAAACCAATGAAAATATAGAATATTGCCATATCAACCGGTCTAAATATATCTTTTACCAAATTTGGAGTTCCGGAAATGCGATGACCATATTCGGAGTGTCGAAACTTCAAAGAATTGACAAGTATTAGATGTGACATAACAATTAAAGTATATGGGTGGTCGACCCTCCCAGTCCCGCAACACCGTTATTGTTTAATCATCATTCTGCTATTTTGTACAATGGTGCTAGTCTGCAACAACCTTAAACCGTATAATAATAAACACAATAATTAAAACCCAGATTACCTTTAAAGGGACAGTCAACCAGATTGACGAAATAGAAAAGTTCTATAATACCGTATTGTTTTACAATTATTAGTTCATATTGATTAAAATATCACGATTGGTATATTACATTATTTGAAAAATGTTGTTAAAGTTTTATATTTTCAGTGTATTCGGTATACAATTTTACTGAGTATGTCTACCATATAACTACGAGTTAATTATAGATAAAACAAGTATATCGATCGTCAAAGTCATGTGGTAAACCCAGCAATGCAAATTTCGCATGCGTAGTGAATTGTATAAATTTAATATATAAAATGATCAATCTACTTGCGTTATTTATAGTGTGTATATTGTTATGTCACCTATTTTCGCAGCACTGAAAAGATGGCTGAAAATGTCGACAGACATGATAAACGAGAAGGGTTACCTAGACAAGGCAGTGTGTCCAGCTGGCAGGCCCTAATAAGATTACCTGTCGGGTGTAGTTTGTTTCCAATAAAACAAAATTATTAAAGACAGAGTTTACCCCATCAGATGTCGGCGCCCCCGTGATATTGCTGAATTGCATGAGCATAAATGGTTAATGTTTGCATAATTTAAGGCAGGTATGTGTGAACAGCGTAAGAAGAAATAACATTATTAAATGCAAACTGCATATCTTTATTTGCTAACAATTTCAATACCTAACGTTGTGTTGTTGTTGAACATACAATGAGCCCACACGTTATCCGGAATCTTCTAAAAACAACGTATCAATGTTTACATGTGGTAAACTACGACATCACTTTTTTGCAAGCGGTGTTCAATTTTGGCTATGGCAGATCCCCCTGGTAGCCAATGCCTCTGCTGTTATCACACATTGCTGCCATCATATCGAATGCTATTAGACCGTTCGTGGTGGAAACATTTTGATAATTGTTTGCCTATGGTGTTCAGTAGTTTACAAAGCAGTACAAATTCCATGATAATGTTTATGGAGTTCCAATGTTGTTTTTTTTTTAAATTAACTTTTCTATTTTAAAAGTAACTTAAAAACACATGTTCATCTACGTGTAACTTACTGTCTTTTATTAGTATTAAACAGTTTGTTATTGTTTATCACAGGACAAGTACAATTTAATATTAAGAAGTGTTCTTGTATTAATGTTGAATTCCTCTTATAACAAGTGCTATACACTGTGTCATATGTTGATACATAGCTGTTAAACTTGAATATGCATAATTTTAATTATAGTATGTGTTATTATCTGCCAACACTTTGTTGTCGCTGAGGCTGCCCGAATTACCGTATACTATAAGTTCAGAACCACAGCGCAGAGAAACGGGTAAAACAAGACTACAGAATATAATTTAAAGTGTCTGTTTAAACTTAAACAGTCAAATGAACGCGATTGCGGTGTGCCTTTAATAGTACCATGTCAACGTAAACTCGTAAGGCCAATGTATTACAATTATCTGAAAACGTGTAGGTCATGGCAAGTTCACAAATTGCGAAAAGAGGATAAACGGACTTGTATTATACGGAAAGCGGATAAGAATAATGAGTCTCGCTTTGGGAAAACTGGGCTTAATGCATGTGCATAAAGATTCGTCCAACATTAGCATGTGCAGTCCGAACAGGCTAACCATGGACGACAATTTCAGCCTACGTCGGATTTTCGTTTAGAATAATCTCTCTTATAACAAAAAAGTCGGACTGCACAGGCTTATTCTGGACGAACCTTTACGCACATGCTTTAAGCCTCATTTTCCCAGAGCGAGGCTCACATGTATCATATAGGGCCGCAATCATTGCAATAAATAGAGGACCCCGTGCTACAAAGAGGTTTATATTATGTGCATTCAGCTTAAAAAATGAACATGTTTTTTGTATATTTGCACCACGTTTATCACCACATGACGATGGCTTTGATTTATTAAATGTATTAGTACGATCTGGAGCTGTCTAAAGTAGCATTTGCACAAGCTTTCTTAACAGTAACTTTATTTTCAGAAGTAATGGATAACAGGTTGTTCATACCGCTTAAGTCATTTAACACAAAGTAACATACTGATCCTGTATTTCCTTTTAGAGGGCCATTTCGGATCTGGAGAAACATTAATAGGGGGAAATGCATACGGCAAACCTGTCTAATTGTCTACTGTTCATCATGGTAATGATATTAATATCGCAAACCTAACTAAACAAAATACTATGATGTATTGCAACAACGTTAATCATAAGTATTTTAAGGGCTAAAACAGGGCGTATATATGTCTTTTAAATAATTGTAATTAAACATAGATAACAGCCTTACATCGTGAGTTCAAACATGACTTACCTAAACCGTATAATGCATCCAGTGGGTTTGATCAAGTCCGCCTATATTAGAAGCGAATGTTCAAAGCAATATTCTAGCTTGATAGCCACGCGATACAGAAATCTGTCCTGACGAAGTGATCAAACATTTTTAAGTGGTCAACGCTCTGATCACTAAGTAATAGTTTAGTGATAAATTAAGCAATATGTGTACTGAATGCAAAATTGCGAGAACAATTTCATTCCGTTGGACAATTAATATTAGTTAAGCTATTAGATTGCCTCTCTACAACACAAATGTGGCCTCAGTGTGTTTTTTACAGATTAAACTACACTCAGTTAGTTACAAGAGCATCAAAACTGCTATGATAAACATTATTGAAGACATTTTGAACGACGATGTGTTTTAATTTTTGTTTTGAAACGGTTTATTTTGAATCGCTGAGATGTTTAAGCACAGCCTAAAATTTCGCACTTTAAAAACGGTTGTCGCTACGTTATCCCCTGACAGATGGCAATTTACACAAATTGCTTCAAACTGTAAAAAAATGTAACAAAAAAAAAGTTATACGCGTGAAGGAGACCTTCATAGACATTCCTTGTGTTCTGCGTTACATAGATGCAATTCCAATAATTAATATATCAGTTCATATGTCAACGGTAACACGCATTTAAATAAAACTGGGGTTATAATCACTTAACATTTTACAATATCATATAATATAAAATTTTCAAAATTGAGACACATTTGACAGTTTTGTTTATTCTAAAATATTGTAAAAAAACACAACTGTAGATTCTTTTAAAATAAATAATTGTTATGAACTTCATATGTTGTGCAATAGTGTATACTTGATTATTTTAATTGTACAATTATTGTATGTGTCCTTCAAATTAAATGATTTTATGTATTAATATTTATATTTTGGCAATATCTTAGATTTAATGATCTATCTGGATGCAACACAGGTTTGACGATTTTTGAAATATAGCTGCCATTTCTGGATATTTAATTTTAGTGAATTGTTTTCAACTGTTCGGTAGTATTGTTCTTGTGTGGGTAGACTACCTGGAGGAAACCCTCTCCCGGTATTATAACCACTAATAAAACTCACATGCGCCAGGAGTGTAAATTGAAACCGGGTCGCAGGATATTGTGTTGACTTTACGCAGTTAGATGACTTGTTCACAGTTTGGCAAACTAACGATTTTCAGAAAAAAATGTCATATATTCATACAAGAATGTATGCATTTTTAAACAGGCGAAATAACGCTAATGGATAAGAAAAATTATTTCTTCATTAATGGATACTCATCATAATTTGTAAAATACGGGTATTAGTAACATAGCGTTTATAATTTGCAATACTTAATAACAGCTTGCTTGGCGCAGTGGTAACCCTCTTGCTTTTGCTTATAGCGAACCCGGGCTCGAATCCCGGTGAAACATTATAAATTTGTTTAAAAATGTTTTAATGAGAATTTACTAAACTACGAAAATATGCGAAAATGTCGCTTAAATTGATATCTAAGATTTATGAAAAATGAAACTGATATACAAATCTTAGAAATTCTTTAACTGCGTTAAGTCAACAAAACACCCATGGACGATTCCAAATTGCGCAGCTTTGTTAATAATGAGCGTTCTGTGTAACTGAAACCGCAAAGACATGTGTACGACAGTACTGACAATAAAACGTTTTAACTACGCATCGATTTGCTTAGGCACACGCAACTAGACTGCATCCGGCGTTTTACTGACTCGCAGAGACAGGGCTTTTCCGCCAAAATAGGTCGTTGTTTAATAGTCGAACACTATGTCACAAAACATGCACATGGTGTTTTGCATAACCGACCGCTAATGTTCGAACCACACAGAAGGAGAGGTTTGTTTTATGAGGAAAACATATAAACATTATTTATTTAATCTCAGGGTTAAGATTGATACGTCTTAAGTGTTCAAGAAGTTTTTGTTAATTCATTTAAGGAATAACAGCCCCGTACAGGGCGGCCATGTGAATAAGGACTATATTCAATGGATATCGTTGATCAATTGCGTTTTGCGAGTAACATAGCAGGAATGAAACTGGAACGTTTAATATACCCTCACTCTAGCACGATTGAAATTATACTTATTGATCATTTCACGTTAGATTTGTTTCACGATTTTTGTGACATTTTGTCCTTATGTTTTACAACAGATGAATTACATCATTTATTTTTCTACACAATGTTCACTTCGTGCGTGTACTTAATATATATTCTTATTAGTTTATATTTGATGCTTTATTAATCAATTGCTGGAATATAACGTTTCACACATATATTTTTTATTAGTTTATTTGAAACAATTTTAGGATGTTTCGATAGCGAAAAGTCCAAAATTTGCCAAATTCCATTGACATTCAATGTTTCCGCTGCATTAATTACAACAGGAAATCCAATGCAAACGTGAGCTGAGGTTCGCCGCTTTTTCAGTAAACATAACTTAATAAATATATGCCTACCAGTGCTCTAACACGCGTTACTTCTATAATAAGCGCTATCTTGTTCTCATTTACGGACCAATTCGTGTCAGAAATAAAAGTATTGACGGTTGAGTGTTGATTTTCCATTAAAATGTAATCAAACTTATGAGTGTTATCATACCGTCCCAGTATAATATATTAATAAATGTGATATAAAAATACATATTCGCTTGTGTATTTATTAACTTTGAAGCAAACACCCCCCGTGTGCTTATGTTTGTATCCCTACCGAGATGCATGCAAAATGCAAGTTCAAATAGGCCAAGCTTTAAAAAAGGTTGTAGCTTTTAATTACAACTTCGCTGAAATGGTATATGAAATAAAATATGACCTTTAAAATCTGCACGTATTGACAACAGCCCTAGCTGTATTTATCCACGAAAGTTGGTTAGTCAGTTCGTAAAAACCACTACTATACTATAACAGTTCGTCAAAACCACTACTATACTATAACAGTTCGTCAAAACCACTACTATACTATAACACTGTAGATAGCGTCAGTTATATAATTATCGCGTAAGTGTCTCTAATTGTCCGTCAATAAAGTTTATTATGTGTAGAGAAACAATAACAAAGAAACAAGATTTATTCGTTCAGAAAAGAGCAGATGTTTCATTATCTGAAAGATATTTAAGTTTTGTGGTCAATACTAGTCTTATATACACGCATATTGGTTGACAGAGCTAGAAAGGCGTAACGATTAATAGGAAATGTATTTTGTTAAAAAGAAGTCTCTTCTTATTAAAATTCTGGTTTGTATGGAAAATGTCGTCCCTGATTAGCATGTGCGGACTACACAGGCTAATATTGGGTGACATTTTACGCACATGCATTAAACCCCCTTTTACACAGCGCGGGGTCAAATTAAAGAAGCATATCACTGTAAACTTTTGTATTAAAATGTCACAAACCTAGCGGGAAATATTTGTCTCGTGGGGAAAGTGACGTCATCCCAGGTTGAGAAAATTATATTCATATAAGAAAAATATATCTGATAAAGTTATTATTGTTTTTATCTGATAAACTTTAATTAAGGTTTTAATGATATGTTATGATGATATGACAATGATATGTTATGATGATATGAGGATGATATGATATTACTGGAATTGCAAGATAAATAATATGCACAACGCTTTTAAAGTTTGACTGACGAATCATAACTTCAGTTAAAAAACGGAATTTGACACTAGTATAATGCATAGTTGTCTCTGTTTATCACCATGACACAAATAGGTGGGAAATTTCATATTGTATTACTGAATTGGGAACGTTGTAATCGAGATCTAGTAAAGTAGAATAGTACAATGTTCTTTTCAGCACATTCCAAATGGGCTGTAAGGCTGAGATAAGACCACTCATCGGCAGATGGCCAGAGTCTCCAAGTGAAGTATGTTAATGAGATACACAATCATGACATAAATGAAACGTTATTCCGTAATCTGTTCCAGCAACGTCGTTTGGATTCCACGGAAAAGGAAAATATTTCTTCAATGTTACCGGTTAAGGCAAACAAAAAAAATGATCCAGAAAACTGTTATGTCAAAAACAGGCAAAGTGGTGACACTAAAAGATATCCACAACGTAATAAGAAAACAATGATTCAGAAATAACAGTGTTACAACGCGCAGTAGAGCACATGAATGCAAATCCCGGTGCGTTTATCAAGGTGATTTCAAATGACGATAATGAAATGCGCGGTTTGTTTTATCAGGACGCAAAGATGAGAAAAACATTTGAAGCATATCCCGAATTTGTATGTATTGACGCGACATACAAGGTTAATGACCTCCGCATGCCCCTGTATATTATGCTTGTTGAAAATGGAAATGGGCAAAGTGAAATTGTTGCTCTGTGGTTAGTAGCGGATGAGACACAAATGGTCCATTATTGTTTAAGGACCAAAATACGGCATGGGAGAACGTAAAAGCAGTCATGTCTGACAAAGACTTCGTCGAGCGTGAAGTTTTTTTCCAGAGAATTTCCCGGGGCTTCACGTCGCGTGTGTTTGTTTCAAGTGCTGAGAACATTTCGTAGGGAAGTCACCGCAGAGAAAATGGGTGTGAACCGTGCGCAGCGCGACAGTATATTACAAATATTGCAAAAAATTGCTTACTCGCGCTCAACAGCGGACTACGACACAAACAAGCAATTGCTAATCGATTCTGAATTCCAGCCCACAATCGCATTTTATTTAACAAGTATAATACATTCAGTATTGAAATACAGAAAGGTAATATTTTATGTCTTATCATAAGATTATTTATTTGTTTAATAATTATTAAATTAAAATGCTCCCATCCGCGAGGCGACAACGGTTTCACTATGTACCGAAGCAGTTATAGATTATACCATAACCGGTGTTCCTCGGTTATTATTGCTGACCTCAACAATGTAAACAAACGAGTTCTGCCGAGCGGATAAATTGCATTTGATTTAAAATTAAGGTAAATACTTCGTTGTTATTGATCTAACATACGTGTGGAACAATTTACCTATGAAAAAGGGCATATAATATGTGAAAACGGGAGGTCCGTACCTGTAGGAAAACCCTAGTGGTTTTGGCTAGAAGTACGGATCCGTACCCCTAGAACGAGATTCTAGAGGTACGGATCCGTACCTGTAGTCACTTACTTTACATAAATATACTTATCTTAGTGGCACAATGTACCATCTTCAGGTAAACGCCGATTGATCAGACTAACGAGGCAGAATATTTAAAGAAACATTCACAATCTTTATGAATTATAACTAAAAGCATTCCCATATATTTGTATTTGACTTTTGACAATGACCTCAACAGAGAAAAGTTAATGATCCATGACTGATTATATGCGATCTACTTTCGAGAGAGAATGATGTTTGAAACGATAAAAAGTCATCAATCCAATCAAGCTGAAAGCAAATTGGTTATTCCAATAATCGAGAACTATTTTTGCAGTCCTGACTTATCAATTTTTTCTATAAATTAGGTCACAGGAAAACACGCCATACTTATCTATATCTTAAAATTATCATCTTAACGCCAGTAAATATTTTGAAATACCCTAATTACCGTTCTTTATGTTAGCCATTCTATTCACAGAGATGTGACGTCAGTGCGTTCAGTTTTATCAAGTGCACGGTACCGAAATATTCATGTCTTTTTTGCTAAATGTGCTAACACTAAGATATAGTCCGCAGAGGTTTGAAATAATGAAATAAATTGTTCTGAGGTATATTTTGCTTTAAATTCTAGGACGCGCTAAGAAGTCGCTATATTAGTATTGAATTGCACGATGATCTGTATTCTTATGAAAAATAATAGAATACTAGTATTAAAATCATACAATCTATGTCATTGTATTTAAAGACATCTTTGAACGCTACCTTCGTTGGAGAATTTGCATAAATCAAGGAAATATGAGCCTCGACCTGCGAAAACGGTGCTTAATGCATGTACACACAGTGGCTCATAGATTAGCCTGTGCAGTCCGCACGCGCGGCAAAGTTAAAAAATTAAACATGATCGATGATATTTTTTACAATGTTTTCAGACGCAGATATAATCTGAGTGCAGTGTGACCGGATTATACAGGTATCCCGTAAATGAAGCATATGTTAAGCTCTTTAGAAATGCTTTTATGAAATATATGAAACCGAAACCATAAATATTTCATGGTCGAATGTGTCAACGATGACCGTAAGTTACCACGATTCGCGGCTGTCTGATTAGCGTAGTGGTTAGTACACGCGCTTCTCACTTAGGCGAAGCTGGTTCAATCCCCGTGCCCGGAAGCATGTGAGTTTTGTACCCGGTCGCAATGCCGGACATGTCGGATGTCCCCAGGAAAATCCATCCCATGAAATACCACACCAGAGTTGAAAATATTCCACTAACAACTAAATAGCTGTACAATGCAGCGGTAATCCATATTGGCACAGTAAGCCAACTAGGTAGTAGTGCTTGGACATACCCCGGGTTCTCACAGTACTGCAGCCTCATGTGCGGAAACTGCAGCCTCATTCGCGGTCACATACTGCAGCCTAATGTGCGGAAACTGCAGCCTCATTCGCGGAATGACCTCCTTAAGTTCAAAATACACACACAGGCACATTTGTCCATGATGCTTGCTTCGTTCACATTAAGGAAAAACTTTAGGTAAAGTTGTAAACTAAATCAAATAAGGAATTCATATCGCAAATTAAGTCTCTACTGAGAATTGTTCCCAGCGATATCCAGTTTCACAGTGTTTTTAAAGCCACAGTGTGCTTTCCATGCGGAAAGTTTGCTTTCAATAAACCTCAACCTTTATGAACTTGCAACGGTTGTGGTATTTGCAAAAATTGTCATCGAATTATTCTTTTCCTGCGTTGATTATACAGCAACTGGCATTACTCTGTCGTATGGTTTTCAAAGGATTTTGTTTCTTTCGTAAAAATCTACGCAGAGGCAGTTGCCTCGTCGTTTCCGATCTTACAACTCAACACATGGCCTTTGTTGAACATGTTCTGGTACGATGCATTTGAGCGGCGCTCTGAGAGAATAGGGCTTAACAAATGTGTGTTAAGCGTCATCCCAGATTAGTCTGTGCAGTCTGCACAGGCTAATAAGGCACGACCCTTTCCGCTTTACAGCATTTGTTTTGTTTAAATTAAGTCTCGTATTAGTAAAAATCGAGTAAATGAAAGTCCAGTTTATGCGGAAAGTGATGTCCGTGATCAGCCTATGCGGACTGAACAGGCTAATCTGGGACGACACTTAACGCGCATGTATTAAGCCCGGAGTAAATCGAGTAAATGCGGAAAGTGTTGTCCCTGATCAGCCAGTGCGGACTGTACAGGCTAATCTGGGACGACACTTAACGCGCATGTATTAAGCCCTGATCAGCGAGTGCGGACTGAACAGGCTAAACTGGGACGACACTTAACGCCCATGTATTAAGCCCGGTTTTCCCAGAATGAAGCTTATTTATACAAATTGTGAACTTAGTCTAGAATGTCACATGGTTCGTGTACTTTGACGTCATAAATATGTTCAAAACATTTCGCTTACTACAGTTATGTGAAATTAATGTTGTAGTTCTTCAATTGTTAATACGGCGGCATAAAGAGGACAGAGGAAATATTTTATTTAACTTTTTCTATGACGTGCGCACGCCATATCTATGACGTGGGCACGCCATAGTTATGACGTGCGCACGTCATAGAAAAAGTTAAATGAAATATTTCCTCTGTCCCCTTTATGCCGCCGTAGTTACTACTATCACTCATATCTATATTGTTTAAAGAGACTGGATACATAGGCCAACCCTACCCGGCGAACGAAATTGCGATACTGCGACTGGAACATCCGGCCTTCCTCTCCAGCTTCAACCGCCCGGTGTGCCTTTCCATCGCCGCTACTACCGCATGTGACGTCAATGTCGACCGTTTATGATGCTTACGTTGATGACGAATGTTACGTTACTGGGAACGGAGCGACCGAAGACATCCTTGATGGTGAGATCTTAAATGGTTTCATTAATGTACATTTAGGGGTGTTAAGAAAATGTTCGCATGTGACATTAGAGGCGCGTCGGTGGTGTGAACCATTCCATCTTGTTAAATATTATTATGTAACTTTATTCTAAAATTATTTTCCAATTTCCTCGAAACCGTGTTAAAATTGTGCGAGATATTATAAGAACACAAATCTTTTTCAGGCCCGTTTTCGTCCATGGCGCCTGCGTGGCAACTTCAACTGAAACGCGTGCATCTCGTGCTAACCAAAATCTGCCGAACCACGTTTCTTCAAGATAACGGCTACTACAACTTCCGTAGTGACGTCGTCTGCATCGCCAGTGAGGGACCGGAAGCGCCAACGTGCTTCGAAAGTACGACTGAGAATTGGAGCTAGTGGTTTATCAATCCCTTAAGGCTTTTCCGTGTAAGGTCTGTAAGTGATACTGCGGCCAGAAATAGCTTCAAATGTAACAAGAAATATCTTTTAAAAAGATATACGGCGTTGATTGTGGTCGATGTTTATGAACGATCAAAAGTTATCTTTATGAGATAAAAAGTAGCGGATCCCTTTTTCTGCGCAGTTCTTAGCTACATCATAAGCAAATCAATTACGGGGTGTTGCGCCAGATTTCGTGGCTTATTTTGCTTTATGTGATATTATTACTCAGATATCTATATTTACAGAATAGAAAAACACAAGAAACATGAAAATAAACGATTGCATATAGGTCAGCCGGCAATACTCGAATCTTATTTAATTGCATAATTATAGTATAGTGAATTATTGTGCTCATGCTTAATAAACTGGTCTAAATGGATAAATATTTCTAATTATTTTTATCAAAATTGGTCCTTATCATGCAAATGTTAAAACCATATTAAAAATCGATGATTGACATACCACAATAATATCGCCGAATATCTTTATTTAGTATCTTTCTGATCAAAACAGACTTCAAGTGCACAAAGTTTACGAGACGGCGTTTATATAAAGATTTCTGCAACTGACCGCAAACTGACCTTGATACCTTGCGGATTGGAATGCAATGCATTACAGTCAGTACGTTATTGTCAGTAAGACCGGTGTACCACAATGATCGCAACCCCTTCTGCGAACTCCGGTGATGAACTGTATATAAACTCTGACTTTCACAAATGGCCGGGAGTTGACCCGAAACCTCGCGGGTTGAAATGCAATGCAATTAAGTACTAAATATGACAACATAGCTACTAGTATAAACGCTTTTGCGCTGGTAATTCTCTGAAAATAAAAGGTGAACGCACAAACTGTATTTATGTCGAAAATTGATTGTAAAACTGTTCTATCTATTGAGCCTTTTCATTAGAGATAAAATTGTTTCATGCAGTAAAACAGTGTTACAAAGACGCGGATATGTTTCCAATGTTATGGTGTTATACTCAAATCAGCCAATGGAATAAATGAAGTGTATTCATTCGTACCTAGCCGCGGGAAATTTTATTTGAGTATTATTGGACACTTACAAAGGTCAAGTCAGGGTGAAAAGCTGGCTTATTCAGCTAACGCCGAAAAAGGGGCTAGTGTTTATTTGACGCATAATGTGAAGCGTTTTCGTGTAAGCTTCGCAAGTGAAATTTTGGGAAAATATTTGCTTCATGATTGAGACTGCCGATCACGTACATTACAATTTGTTTAACATGGTTGTAACAACGTTCGATATCCTGGCGCGTTTTAAATGCGGTTGTTGTGGGGATGGATATTCGTCATTATTAGTGAGACTGCTCATTTCCAACTTACAATTTCTATAACATGAATGTAAAACCGTTCTACAGTGTAGCGACATCCTGGTGTGATGACACACTCTCGTAAAGAATCAGATCAGAATGGACCACATTTTAAGTTTATCAAAAATAAGATCATGAAAAACTAATTGTATGCATGCGGACCAACGAAAACAGGCTATTTAATAATTATCAGAATCTGAACGCAAATGTCACCAAACATTGCAAAATACGATTGTGATTTCGACATAGTAGCTCGGTTGTAAGCTATGAGTTGTTTTTTTTACGGAATAAATATTGTTGTTGTGTCTATCTTTGTTGTTTAAATGAATACATGCTAAACCAAACTGTCTGACCTATACGGGTTGATTCTGGCGGTCCGCTTTTCTGTCAGCTGGGGACTGTAAGTTGGGAGCTACAGAAATAATCCGTTTCGGTTTCGGAAACTGCCTGCACGATGTTGTCCCTAGCGTCACTGCTTTCGTGAAAGCTTATTACGTCTGGATAGACGACGTCACCGGTGAGCTCAACATTATCGCCTAACTAGTTATTAGCCGTCATTTAACGAATGAAAAGCAAAGTGATTAAGATACGCGGACTATACTGACAATTTTGCCATTAGCTGAGGATGTTTGTTGATTGTTTTACTTTTCAGATGTGGTTTAAAACGTGTCAACTGATGCAACATACACTGAAAAAAATTCATTTTTACATACGAAATCCTGGACCCTTTTCCTTTTAACCAGCATGTTTAAATATTCGAATGAATCTTCCATGTATTAGTATAATGAAGGAAAGAATATTTACTTGGTACAAGTATGCTTCATGTTCTTGCTTCATATTCAACAAATGAAACCGAGCTTGGATAAAATTTTCTTTATACTTGTATTAAATTAGTCTATAACGTCAGATCCATTATCAGGGATGACACTTTCCCCTAAAACATGGTCTTCGTTTAAAAAAGACTTCCTTCGGACGAAAAGAACATAAAAAAAAGGAAAGTGATGCTTCTGACGACACTTTACGAACATGCATTATACCCCGTGTTCCCAGACCACTATACGACCATGCATTAAACCCCCTTGTTTCCAGAACACTTAACGAACATGCATTAAACCCCGTGTTACCAGATCACTTTACGAACTTGCAGTAAACCCCGTGTTCCAAGAATACTTAACGAGCATGCCTTAAACCCCGTGTTCCCAGACCACTTTACGAACATGCAGTAAACCCCGAGTTCCCAGAACACTAAACGAACATGCGTTAAACCCCGTGTTGCCAGAACACTTTACAAACATGCATTATACCCCGTGTTCCCAGAACACTTTACGAACATGCATCAAACCCCGTGTTCCTAGACCACTCTACGAACATGTATTAAACCCCGTGTTCCCAGATCACTTTACGAACATGAATTAAACCCCGTGTTCCCAGACTCGACGAACATGCATTAAACCCCGTGTTCCCAGAACACTTTACGAATATGCATTAAATCCTGTGTTCCCAGAACACTTTACGAACATGTATTAAACCCCGTGTTCCCAGAACACTTTACGAATATGCAGTAAACCCCGTGTTCCCAGAACACTTTACGAATATGCAGTAAACCCCGTGTTCCCAAAACACTTTACGAACATGCATTAAATTATGTGTTCCCAGAGCAAGGCTTACTTTTTACAGAATCAGCATCATCAATAATAGTCATGATTTCATTTAGATCATCAATAATAGTCGTGATTTATTTTGATATCAGCATCATCAATAATAGTCGTGATTTCATTTAGATATCAGCATCATCAATTATAGTCGTGATTTCATTTAGATAGCAGCATCATCAATAATAGTCGTGATTTCATTTAGATATCAGCATCATCAATAATAGTCGTGATTTCATTTAGATATCAGCATCATCAATAATATTCGTGATTTCATTTAGATATCAGCATCATCAATAATAGTCGTGATTTCATTTAGATATCACCATCATCAATATTGTCGTGATTTCATTTAGATATCAGCATCATCAATAATAGTCGTGATTTCATTTAGGTATCGGGATAAAACAATTATTTTTCGTTGCAGTATTTTATTAACTAGATGGACACTCAACGTACATGACTTTAAAGTGTAAACATTGGAGTTAAATATGACATACGACACACATGGGAATAATATACATGACTTCATATAAAATACACATTAAAAATGACTGTAAGCGACGTAAAAAGGACTTTTGTATATGAAATGTGCTTTAAAAGGGGAATTTAAGTATACACATTTTAATCGGCTGTTTGTTTTTTCAACACTTTTGTTAAATGAGATGATTCTAAATCGTGCAGAGCGTTCAAGCAAATTAAATAAAAAATCAAATCCTTTGAAAAAATTAAACGAGAGTTTCAAAAACTGAAACTGATCAAATGAGCGTCGCTTTGGGAAAACGGGGTGTAATGCATGTGTGAACAGTGTCGTCCCAAATTAGCCTGCACAGTTCTCCCATGCTAATTAGGGGCTACAATTTCGCCTTAACTGGATTTTCGCTAAGAAGAGACTTCCTTTAACCAAACAATATCATAAAAGCGGACAGTTTCCACCCTGATTAGTGCAATTTTCACAGGCTAATCTAGGACGATATTTGTCGAGCATGCATTAAGCACCGTTTTCCCAGAGCGAGGCTCTGATGTGTACGTTCTTACCTCAGAAGGACAGCATTTTTAAACTTCAATTCAATTTAGCACGACTATAGGAATATCCTCAGAACACTCTTTCATTTCACCAACGAGCATATACTATAGAATCATTGATATACGGCGGTATAAAACTCGTGGATGAAAAACTTACAAATTTGTGGACTCGTAAATTCATTGAACTGTGACCCCTCCCCCCCCCATTCAAAACAAACAATTAAACCTAAGAAGAACTAATTGTTCGTTGTTTCATGACACAGAATAATCACGATGTCACAAGAGTAATCACGATGTAGAACGAGAAATCACGATTTCACACGAGTAATCACGATGTCGCATAAGTAATCACTGTGTCATTCTATACATAGATGGTGACGTCACTACGTTATTGTCACCTCTATCCTTAGACGCATCACACACCTCCATTTGGAGGCATTTATGACTACGACACAAAGAAGTCCGCGGACGAATGAAGAATTTGTTTTAGAAGTAAACATTATTGTTATGATTTAAAATTTAAGTGGTATTTTGTTCAGTCTTATGGTCTTACGTTAGTATCAGCTAAATTTTTCGTCAGTTTTCAACAAGTTTGCTCTTTATTCATTTTTTTTAAACTGTACTTTCACTTTCGGTTGTATAACAACATGGATCTTTTATTGACGAAAGTTTGCAGTGAAATAGGGTTTAAAAATCCGCCTAAAAAGTTTCAGAAGGTGTGACTGATGCATGTTTTGAATAGACACAATGTCATAGCTATATTGCCGACTAGTATGGGAACAATTTGAATTTCAAGTGGCTCCATTTGCATTGCAAGAGAAGTTTAAATTGACTTGTTCAGTTTGTTAAATTTGACACCCTAATTATATATTTTTTTATAAGTGACTGATTTTTTTCTTTAAATAATTCAGATCAATGAAAAATTTAGTAAAAGCACAGCATTGATGTTCTATGATGGTCATTTTTAGTGGAATAGTATGTTACAATAAAACAATTATTACTATTGTATTAATGAATTTAGATAAGTTGTCATCTTTAAATGGGGTAGTAATTCATTATATGAGATTAGCACATTATATAGTTCAAAAATGAATAACACTTTAATGACTTACCATAGTAAAATAAACTAGGATAGAATATGTTGCAGGTCATAAAATGCAAAACTGAAGTTGAAGAAGCTTTACAAATATTTAACACTGACAACACTGTTGATTTTCCACAAAAAAATCCTTCCTATCTACCTGCCCTTGTTTTTTGGGCAAATTTAAATATTATTAATATCATTGAGTTAAATTATTAAAATATCAATATTTTTATCACATTAGCTAATTATATTATTAATAATGAAATACTTTGCAAGGAAAGTCCATTTCTATTTTAATTAGTCTTAATAAGCTACTAGTAAAATTGAAAATATCAGTGACATCCAATAATTGGATTATATGCGTATGAATGCAAAATTTTTTTGACAGTTACATATTACCCTATTTAATTGGATTAAAAACAACAAATTACTATAGTTCCACAACCCAGCCCAAGTTTACTCAAACTGAATTAATTCATCAATTGATCCTATTTAATTATATTAAAAACAACATGTGTAAGATTTTAAGAATATTTCCCATGTACATGTATTCCTCTAGTATTTCTCTAGTACACCAACATACATTTACTAATAATTTACATGCACTCCTTAAACAGTTTAACAAAAATAATGAATGATTAATCCAAAGAAAACAAAAAACAAGCTGCTTCATATAAAAAGTTATTTACATAAGATTACATAAGCAAAATAATCATTTTGATAATAAATCAAGATTATAATTCAACTAAACCATTATAAATTTATTGTGGGGTGGGGGGGAATGCAAGCACTAAAACTAAAATAGGGGGGAAATGTCTGGGGAGGGAACATCTTAGGGGGGGGGGGGCGTCCGGAATTCCTGCTAAGGGCGACATTGTTGTTATTGTGTCTTTAGAAGAAATAATTGAAAGAAAGTACTTTTTGGTGTATGCCCAACCAGAAGCATTTCTGAGCATATCAATTGGAACAGCAATATTGAGTGCATTTGAAAGAGATATAACTGTGTCATGCATTGCTTTTGATGAAGCCCACATGGTCCTTTAATGGTGGCTTTCCTATTAGGGAATTTTATACTCTTTTTTTACTCTACAATCTAAATCTTTTGTCATAAAATGAGAAGTTTTATTATCCAACAGGTTTTGTGTTTGAACCTCACAAATTTTATAATACCGAAGTCCCATCATATAATCATCATCACAATCAGCAGCAGCATTATCATATTCATCATCATCATCGTTAGCACCAGCATCATTGTGTTGTATGATCAGAATTCAATACAAATACAAACACAACCATTACAACTCTTACTACTTCTACAACTAATTAAATAATTATCTACTACTACAACAAGAACAACAACTACAACTATTACTACTACTGATATTACTTCTACTGCTACTAGTCTACAACTACTACTACTACTACTACTACAACTATTTCTACTTCTACTACTACTACTACTACTACTACTACTACTACTACTACTACTACTACTACTACTACTACTACTACTACTACGACAACTACTACTACTACTACTACTACTACTACTACTACTACTACATAAAATATAGGTGTTATTGTCCATTCATTCATAGCAGTCCTAATGAATCAAGGTCATTCTCTAAACATGATTAAAGTCTAAAGATGGATATAATTTGATTTTTTACAGTTTGAACATTTATTATAAGGTCATTCTCTCTTCTCTTCAAAGCATCACATTTCAATTTTACAATATAATAAAAACTTTTTAGACTTTATAATCCTTAGTCAGGATAAGATAAGAGACAAATGAATTTTTATACTTTACTTCAATTTCAGGTAAGACTAATAAATCATTAATTAAGTACTACATGTACTTGGGCTAATAAATTACACTAAGACTCTCAGTGATACAATGTACTTAGACAATCTGACAAAAAATAAAATCTATGGCCAATATATAAGTCTAAATTCATAAATTCTATCACACAAAATACATTTCATCAATAACACACATTCATATTAAATGAGTTATCTCTATATATTATAAATATGGTACATAAAGTGTCAGATAGTGGTACATAAAGTGTTGGTACATAAACGGAGTGGTACATGAGGTGTGACATTCAACATTTTAAAAATCAGTAAACAATTTATGGACTTTATTGTTTTGCATAATACGCAATCAAAGCATATTTATTAAAAATTAAAACACACTGTTCATGGCTGTATCTTTTAATTTATACATGCATCAACTATTCTGGTTATTAATACATTTTTAAAATTATATATAAACAAGAGCACCACATAATGGGTGCCAAGCTAGGCTGCGGTGCAGTTTTGAAAAATGAAATTTATTATTTTTTTGAGGTTAGTGACCTTAACCTTTGACCTAGTGACCCCAAAATGGGTGTGGTGTGTAGAAACACAATACCTAGGGTTTTCCCTGAAAACAGCCGAGCTAAAATTGAGCATATAGTGTTTTTTTCCTTCAAATTTGGGTCCGGTAAGATGACCCATTCTGATTCGCAATGAAAAAAGTATATATTTTTCGCAAATGGGACCTTAAAATTCCCAATGGAAGGTTTCCAAACAAAAAATGTTTTAATAATTATATAATTATGTAAATTATCTCAAAGTCAAGCTAAATAAGTTGAACCTTAAAATATATCTTATTAAAATCACTGTTATTATCAATTTCAAAGTATTTTTAATCATAAAAGCAACATTATTAATCTCCCAAATTAACTCAAAAGAACATGTTTTTTTTCCAATTTAAAGGGCCTAGCCCCATTCCCTAAATGGTGAAAAAAAACACTGGCATATAAATTAAATGGAAAACATACAATATTATGTCAAGAAAAATAAAGCTGTAAAAATCTCACCTGCTCGTCTATGATGTTGCAATTAGCACATTCAGCATTTTCAGTATCTACTAAATAAATACATGAAAGTGCCAAATGTCCAAGATACCATGAGTCATGACGGGTGCTGGAGGTTTCGGTAAATGACAAGTTCGGTAAATTGATTTATATAGTAAAAGCCGTGGAGGTTTCGGTAAATTGATTTTATAGAAGAGGTATACCTACAACGAGGTGTTAATGACACCTATTAGCGGCTTACAATAACATTAGGGGCATTTATTTGCAAACTGTGGATTAATTTTGAGTTGAGTAATTAATGCTATGTCTAAGGTAAAGATTTAAGGGAAATGAATGAGCTACCTCTGAAAAACAAATTCTGTTAGGAAATTTTGGGTTAATTTTACGATTTAAATAACGCAATACTGTTTTTTTTTAATTGGTGCTTTTATTTAAATAACATAATAGTAACATAATAGTAATAAGAAGTAATGATTTATGGCGGAATCAATGTAAGCTCTTCAATTAAGTTTAATGCTATTTTTAAAAGTTTCTTGTAAAATATGATTGAATAAAAATGATTTCATGTTGAATTTTATATTTATTTATATGTTTTATTATTTCTTTCTGGTTGAGAAAAACACAAAAAAACAATATATAAAATTTAATACGTGTACGTAATTAATAAAAAGTAATAAATGAGTTAAGCGAAGAGATACACATAATTGAAAACTGATAAAAATGACATCTAACACAACGCCAGCAGAATGAATACACTGTGTAATAGCAAGCTGCTGTGATGATCATTATCTTATCAACTTAATACACAGGCACCTGGCTACTGTACTGGAACAATGGGTTTTACGGCCAAAATAACTGATATCATTTTTTGCCTAAACAAATCGGTTCAATAAAAAAATAATAACTGATTTACTTTGTAATCCGTTTTATTTGCCATATATTATAAATAAGCAACAAGTAAAACATGGATACAATATATATATATTGAAATATTTCATGTCATTTAAAAAAATGAGGGAGTAATCACATATTAATAACATACATTTTTGACACACTACAATATTAATACGACACATTATTATCATTCAGATTTTCCGCATGCTGATTTAATTTAATTACATTTCTAATACAAATGAGATACATGTACGACACTGTTCAATTTAATGTTACATTTCAACCACATCAGTCGTTCATCGTTCAAGACTCGTCGTCGTCGAGCATGTGGTGGACCGCTGTGGATGATCCCAGGGCATTGATGTGGCTGATGATCCTCAGAAGTTCAGTGGTTGTCAGCTTCTCCTCTGTCAGTTTATCCCTGATTAATACTCTCACACAGTAGGCCTACATGTACGATTCCTTGCAATGTTCACAGCGTTTATTTAAATCGTTTACGTTCTCAAATTTCAGCAGGTATTTAATTATAAATATTTATTTATGATTTAGATTTATTTACTATTTCGAAGATACAGTATTGCAACGTGTTTAGTTAGTCTAATTTCGTGTTTAGTGATTCTTACAAACAATAGACTGACATGAAAAGTGGCTCCTTTTGAAGCACAAACTGCATCCAAATATATATTACAGCTGGCCCGGTTTGATGGAGCCTGTTTTTGATAATAATTAATTACCATTTTTCACTTCCGCGTTTATTATGTTTACCAACGCCATGATGGAAAAAAGTCCGTTTCCCACAATGCTTAGCGCGCATTCACACAGGTCAGTAAGACCGGTGTGACACAATGATCACGGTGTCACACGAGTAATCACGATGTCACACGAGTAATCACGATGTCACAGAATAATGACGATTGTACTGAACCTATGCATCCTACGTATGTGTAGTAAGATAAATACTAAGGCACTCATTTAATAATAGTTCAAACAACAAAATCATAATGAACATTCTACATTGAATAGTAAGTTATCACAAATCATATACAGTATTCTTCTTGAAATATCCCCGAACATACTAACGCATGCGAAGAACAACGTGTAAAGTTTTGTTAAACGAGCTTATGATAAAAACACAACAGACCGCGCTAGCATGCGCTAACACCTATAAATTGTGTCATGTCCGGTGCAACGGCCGCTTAACGCTGCAAAACTCTGTACATCATCTGCATCCTCTTCGCACGTGTAGGAGTCACAGATCGGCACGCAGTTCCCGTAACTGTCACTTTGGAGGAAATTTCCGCCGCCGGAAAGCCCAATGCAGCACAGCGGTGCGTTTGAGCAGTATTTTGTATCGCGCGCGGAGCAGGAGTCTCGTTAGAAGCCGCAGATCTGCCCAAGCTTGAAGCAGTTTTTGTTATGGAAGTCGCGCTCAGCAACAGCCGGTTCCGATTTTTGGTCTTGTGCTTGTGACCGTTCATTTTCCATGCCGACTCGTTTTGAATTCAGTTCCGCGTTCGCCCGACTTCCATTGCGCTGTTGTCTTTTTTTTTTCACGACGTCTCGGAGGTTGATCAACTTCTCGAGGGTTTCCACGAGACGTTTATTGGTGTCGCCACTGGCCATAATGTTCTCAATTATTCGATTCGCTGCATTGAGAGCAATCGTATCCGGTCCACTGCCACCGCCGGAAATGGCGCCGGAGAAGGCTCTAGTCATACCGTCGGCATAAAGGGAACCTCCGTCTCGCAGCGAACTGGAAAACAAATTTCCATGTTCCTTTGCTGATTCTTGTGTTTTTGAATGAAATGGAAAAAAAATGTGTTTGATTTGAATATGCGTATGTATATAATAGTAAAAAAATAGAACAAACATTTGGTGTCTATATGCGAAATCTAAAGAAGGATCCCACAGTTGGACTCGAACCCGTGACCTACCGATCACGAACACATTATTCACTTCGCCACTGCGACCTGTATGCAAATAGTTTTGTTTCGTGTTATAGTTTACACATATGTCTCATACACCGCGAATCCAAAACATCGCCTTAATGATATTTATTAAATTGCTAAGGCAATATCGCACATTTTATGTTAAATAACTCACCAAGGCAGTTTTACTTTTAATAAATGTTGATAATTAAAGACACGATTGACAATGAATATACTATACCTTGTCAGTGACTTCAGGAAAGATTTCACGGTTTCTTCGGAGTCTTTATTCGCAGACACGTGATCTTTAATGGAATCAATAATTTAACCTCTTTGTGTAACAACTATTCTTAATGCACGTGCGAAATGTCTCATGCAAGATCAGCCTGTGTAGTCCGCACAGTCTCATCAGACACGACAAATAACATCATGACTGGATTTTCGTTTAGGAGAGACTTCCTTTAAACGAAAACTACGTAGAAACAACACGTGTCGTCTCTGATTAACCTGCGCGGACAACACAAGCTTATTTTGGACGACCCCCTTACGCAAATGCATTAAGCCCCGTTTTCCAAGAACGCAGCTCAATTTCATTACATGCATAGGAAATATCAGGCAAATACTGTTGACTTCAAAACTCTATGCAATCTAATAAAATCATCGCATGTAATAATGCATTTTTATTTATTTTCTTTGTTTAATCTTAAATGTATTTTAGTGTTACAAGTTGCTTTTGAGTTTGAGAACAAAAGTGTTAGTTATTTATTGTGTGTTTAAAGTTCTTTAACTTGTTATTTAATTATTTGAATGATGTAATACAGATTTGACAATAACTTTGACAAACTGAACAATGATTTTAAGTAATAAAAAAATATTGGCAAAACTCTTCATGGATAAAAAAATAACTACAAGCTCACAAGTACACTACGCTTCAATGCAAATCTTTCAATTAAATTATCAGCCTGTAAGAAGGTCCCTATGTACAGGCGAAACAATCATGTGTACTTTCTATACGTTTGATGATGGCATACTGCATACATATTTTTTATAATTGACGAAATTTTAATATTGTCTACTAAATTGTTTTAAAAATAAATGCATATGCCAATAAAAATAAAAACTTGCTTATTAAGTTAATTAAAAACTTGTCTTCTAATTCACAAAAAATAAATCTACATTCTCAACCCATCGGTATATTCGAAAGGTATGCATACACTGTTTCAACTTGAAATAAACATCTTTTGAAATAACAAAAAAACTTACATCCTAAGAACATTCACGTTATTATCAACACAGAACACGTGCTCATTGGATTTAAAAACATGTTTGTTGCGTCCTGATACTCAAACATTTCTATTCAGTGTGATTAAAAACATATCTTTACTCAACATCTCTTTTGATCATTTTGTTTTTATACTATAGTATGAACTAAATTTAAATCAAAAGTCGCCCTAATATATATAACTTTATCGTGAGTGCTTGTTCACGCGCAAAAAAAAATAATATTAATGATAATAATAACTTTATTTCATGAAGAATTCACATTAAGAAATAATTTCTTTTTTTTTGCAATGTGGTCTTCAGTAACAAAACATAAGTATACATATTGAAACATGCATACGAACAAACAAGGGAAAAAAGAAAATTAACTATACAGTTAAATGTTATAATAACTTCCTTATCAATTCCGACGACGACGACGAAGATGACGACAACGATGATAAAGATGACGATGATGATTATAATAATAAAAAATATGCAAAATCTGATACAAAAATCAATCTTTCAAAAATCAATCTTTCAAAATAAATAATCAATAAATAAATAATGATAATCAATTATAATATTTTCGTCACCAATAAACAGACGAATATTATTTGGCGGAATGTAAAAATTCATTTTAAACTGTTCAATGTTTCTTATGTACGTATGACGGTCAAAAAATCTTCGTTACATGAAAAACACAGCGAGTCTGAAAATTGTTAAATTGTCTCATAAATTTGTTTTATTGAGTTTCTTAACTATACATGTAAATGTCGGTAAATTTGGAAGCGTCTGTTTTAACAATCCATTATAAATATGCCAACTGTATACGGTAGCGTAAGCACATTACTCCATCTGCAAGCACTAAGTTATATATCCCACGGACAAACGCAAGTATTGTCAAGGTCGCCGTGGTGTCATGGATATGGTGTCCGCATACCGACCTGCTTCGGTTCGAAGTTTGGTTTATTCGCCATGCGGTAGCGCCCCCCCCCCCCAAAAAAAAAACACCAAGTACTAGTGTTAATAACTTTCTTAATTTCCAGGGATTGTACTATGAGCTGCTGTATAATCTGCAAAAAGGAGCTGGGCGAAGGCCATTCCACCACACAGCTAAGAGAAAAGGGGTGCGAAACGATAAATACACCCGCCAGCTCCCTGGGTTTGAGCTTCATCGTAACATCTGGCCAACGTGTTCACAAAAAACTGTCGTCGTGATTTCTGTTGACAGAGGGAAGCAAGGCAATTACAAAACCGTGCTGCAACTGCACAATCAATTTTCTTCGCGATCTCTGATTGATGTACTTAATAAAATGGGATTTTGTTCAAGTTACAAAGAAGTGATGCGATTTGAAACCAGTGCTTCTGCTACAAATGGAGTGCACGTTCCAGGAGTGACGTCGTCATCTTCCTTGCACTTCGTGGCCAAAAATGTAGACCACAATATATGTACTTTGGACGGGTATGGCACTTTCCATGGCTTTGGCATTATTGCAGCTGTTACCCCTAGTGTCACAGAAGACGTCCCTATACCTAGAATAAAGGTTTCCAATGACGACGTAGTCTCAGCAGGACGGATCAATGTACACTTTTACCGGCCTTAACAAGAGCGCTCAAGTTTAATACTGAAATATTTGAAATCCAGGAATGTTCAAGACCCAACAGCGTACCTAGATGTCTTAGTGAAAGTCGCCAGGCCACTTAAGTTGTCAAACCCTGGTTGGTCGGGATTTATGCAATCTGTTGAAATTGGACAGTTTCCAGGAAAGTCTGCTGTGACATTTCTTCCACTGATTGACCCTAATCCAAGTGACATGTCATGTGTTTACTCTACATTGAAATGTGTTTGTGAACAAGCGGAAATTTGTAATAGCACACCGATCGTGACATTTGACCAGCCACTGTACTGGAAAGCTGCAACAATAGTACAAAGCTAAAACGCTGAAAGCCCACTGAGGAGGATCGTTCTCAGATTAGGTGTATTTCATATGCAAATGAGCTTTCTTGAAAGCGTAGGAAGTCTCGTGCATGCGACTGGGCTTCGGGAAGTCTTAGAAACTGTCTACGCACCGAAAGCGGTAGACCACATAATGAGTGGGAAAACAGTGTCAAGAGCAGTTCGTGGGCATCTCCTTGTCGATGCAGCACTGAGTGCGATGGTTACCGCTGAAATTTACGGAACTACACCGCAACAAACGGCTACATATGAACGCACTGACACTGACAAGGCTGATTCGATACAAGCTGCTCATTCACAAAACGAACCGCCGCCAGACGTTCCGTTTGAAACAGACGAATATCGTTTTCAAGAGCTTGACATAGGGATACGTAATGATGATGACAATGACCTGGATACGATTTCTGCCATATACGATCAGCTACTAAGAAAACATATCACCTGAAAGTGTGATTACACACAGTTATAGAAAAGGTCAAAAGCAAATACGACAATACGCTACAAGAGCTTAAGCAGTACCCCACAGCATGTTTGTGGGTACAATATATGGAAATGATCGACATACTCAGAAGATTCATCAAAGCAGAGAGAACAGGATATTGGGAATTGCATCTACAGACAGTGAAGGAAATGCTTCCCTATCTGGCAGCGACGGGTCACAACGTGTATCTAAAGTCAGCCTATCTGTATCTTCAAGAGATGGATGATCTACAAGATACTCACTCCGACGTGCATGACAAGTTTACTCACTCCGACGTGCATGACAAGTTTGTACGCCGAAGTGACCGGACGGGAACTACTGGAAAGCCGAAAATGTGGAGTGTACAGGAAACGAAAACAGTTCTCAGTCCGCAGTTGTGTCATATTCTTCCTGCCATTCATGCGCTGACAGGGTGCGATACCAATTCGCGTATTTTTGGAATTGGAAAGGGTATCGCATTCAAAAAAGCCAAGTCGAGTCAAGTCCTGCAGGCCGATTTCGCAGAATTTCTAGAAGGGACGACGCAAGGAGCAAGCGACAGAAGTGGGTAAGAAAATCATTGTGGCCCTCTACAGCGGATCGAGCTTATCTGATTTGAATAGCGTGCGTTAACATCTCTTCACTGAGAAAACCATCAATGGCATTAACAGTGTACATATACATACCCTTCCACCAACATCCGCTGCAGCAAAATTCCACTCTCTTCGCGCTCATCTTCAGGCTTGAGAATGGACTCAGACTTCCGATTTGGATCCAACTATGCTGAAGGTTGGACAACGGACTCTACGTTCCAGTTAAAACAGACATGCCAGCCGCTCCAGCCGATCTACTGGTGATAGTGAGGTGTAAATGCAAATTAAACTGTGACACCCGGCGATGCCCATGCAGAAAGCATGGATTTGAGTGTTCCGTTGCATGCACGGAATGCAAAGGATCAATTTGTTCAAACTGCCCCCCAAGTGACTTCACTTCAGATGATTATGTATGAACCATCCGGTTGGGAGCCAGGTTCATTTAGAGACCAATATTATTATGCGAAGGCTCCAATTGTCCGGTTTACAGAGGTATATATGTATCATATAGCGAATGCGCACTCACATCTCAATAGCTCGAACTCGATAATATACATATATAGCGGTTCTTAGCATGACCCCCGTTTTTTTATTAAAAAACAGTTTGAGATAAATTTGTTTAAGCTATTGAGATTCAACTGTATACTATTCGTGTTTAAACATGCTCTTAAGCGCGTCGCCGCTTTACTCCATAGACTTTGTTATTCACACCAAACGTTGCATGTTTTCGGTACAACGTAAATAGAAATGCCAAAATTATAAGCATAATTTAGCATTTTACATGTATTTACTCTATCGAAGGTAACATTGAATGATGTATTACACTTTTTGAGGTTTGTTTCGGTTTAAAAAGTGTTAAATGCAACAAAGTGCTATTTCTCGCTGAAATAATTGATAAATTAATTAAGTTCGCGGGTAGCAATTTGCAAATGCAAAAAATCAAATTTGCGCTCGACCTACGGATGGCGAATTTTAATACTCGGTAGAACTTATCCTAAACCGTTCGAATATACTTACGGCATTTCTTTTGCAATTTGTTTGAGGTTTTGGAATTTTTGCTTGTAATTAAGTGGCCTGGACTAAGTGGTTTCGAGCCCTGTTGAGGGTTACTTTTTTCTTTTTTTTTAAATTTTATTCTTGTTTTTTATTGCAGATTTTTAAATCCAATGTTTAAATTGATCAATATAAAGCAGTTAAAGATGAACTTTAATACATGCCAAAATCTGTGAAAAGATCCCTTTAAATCTCATTTCAGTTGAGACCGACTCAACTTGCCGTCTCGACTTACATATTATTACTGGCGTGTAAAAGATGTAAGCACCGTTCTTCAAAAGGAGGTTAATTTTTATAACCTTTTGCGGGAAATCGTCTACCAATCTAACCATCAAATAAACAGTTTCCAGTTGAAAAGGTAACATTCTCTTACTTTCCTAATTGATAACACTACTAGTGGGTTGCGTCGGTACACAAATACGCGTTCATTTGACTGACGCCTTCGTATGCGTTTAATTTTATGTTTGAGGTTATTTTACACTAAATCAAATGCCAATAGTTCTGGCTACCATAACTTTAAATGTCGCTTTTTATTAATTGTTGACTGGCGCGACTTTATAGTTATGATACAACCCCCATTAGGAACGACAACCAGAAATTCCCGAAAAGTTGACAGTTAACAAGACCGGTCCAGAATAGCTTTTAAATGCAATTATTGGCCCAAATTAACCACTTGATCGGAAAGATTGGGTGCATGGAAACACCGTATTCCACTTTTCACCGAATTACAACCGAATTCCACTTTTCACCGAATTACAACTGAGTACCGAATATCATTACCGAATTACACTATACTTCAACCAAAATTAACTGACATGTTGTTTTTTTACTTAATAGTAAACTACCTTTTTTAGGGTTGCATCATAGTTTTGTTAATTGTGTTATGTTTCAGCTTTTAATCTTTTAAGACGACAGTTGGAAAAGGTGAAATGAGACCATATCTTAAAACCAAATTCCACTTAAAATATTTAATTTATTCTTTTATCACAATGATAAAAATGCTCAACATGTCGATTTTAATTTGATAAGAGCCTAAAGATGATAAAGAATTGCTAAGTAATTACCGAATTACACATTTTATATTTAATTGAGGACCGAATTACACTTTCACCGAAGTCCAGTCCACTCCCATATTTACCCAAGAAACGAATTACACATTCAGTTGGGTGTGCGATTTGAAGGTGTAATTCAGGTAGTTGAAAGTTATAAATGGACTAACGGAAGAAGCAATATTAGTAAAAAGCAAATGGATATTAATAATATTACATACTTTATTATAAATGAATTAAGCATCATCATCAACAAAAGCATACACATTATGAAATAAAAGAGGGAAATGTAAATGAACACGTACACAAAAATATTTAATGAACTTAAATGTAATAGAGTTATCCTTTATCACAATGTTTTCAATTGCTAAACATGTCGGAATTAATTTAAAAAGGGAATATAGATTACCAAATTACACATTCGTGAACTTATCGGGTAAATGTAATACATTGTACTATGGAAACTGCTGTTAAATTGTATAGCACTTCTGAAGGTTAACATAACATGTAAGATGTAAAAGGTTTAAATAGTTTGACAATGTATGTAACAAGTGAACATTTATATGTACTTCAAGATTAAAATAGCATGAAATATGTGTAAGCGTTATAAGGGTCTCCAAGTGTATTTGAATCTTTCATTTCTTCACAAAATAAGCACGTAGTCGCATATAAATAAGATACATTAAAGATACGGAAAAAATATAACTAAACAGTTAAATACCAAACAGCGGTCGAGCGTACAAAGACAGTACAAACAAATGCGATATTTCTTTATTTAATGTAGAAATGTTTCATTATTTTCTTTGTGGACGAGTTAATAAATAAACAAAACAAAACGATGTGTGACATATAATATGTCTGAAGAATATATAAAAAGAAATGCACGTGATGTTTTACAATTTTATTAAGTGCGCGTTTCATTGAACGTTGAGCTAAGTGAAATGGATCATATTTGTTAATATCCAGCTTCACATTTAATTAGCGCCGTCTTTAATTAGATTATCTCTATACTGTGAACTTAATAAAAAGTTCACAACGGGGATGTGGCTCCATTCCCGTTTTTTTTAAATGTACACAACAATTTGGCAATAAGAGAAATCAGTTATTTTAGCAATATATAATTTTCGAGTACAGTAGCCAGGGGTCTGTGTATTGAGCTGATAAGATACGGATCAACACAGCAGTTTGCTATTACACAGTGTAGACTTCCCCTGTTTTAGTAAACTAATTGTTATTTGCCTGATATAAATGAAGTGTATTTATTCGGGTCTACCAACGTTATGTTAAAAGTCGTTTAATGTGAAAATGTCAAATTAATCATCTTCTCAGATTTTTTACTCATTTGAATTGTGACATTTATTATTCCTATAATCAGTAAGCATCACGCAAATATGCACTTTTATGATTAAAATATATTTTTATAAAATTGAATTTATATATGCTGCTTGGTGACGTTTATTAAAATTTCTTTCATCACTTAAATTTTTTACAAAAATACACCTGTGTTTCTATCTTAAAAATTCTGCAAACAACGCATTTTTTATCAATGCATCTTTTTATCAACCATTTGTTTAAATCTATTTCATACATTTTTTTCAAAATAAGCAGTCAAACGTATTTTAAAATGTCAATACGGGTATAATAACACTCGTATTATTGACTTGTATGTTTGCATCTGGAATACGCCCAATTTATGACACTTACTGATTGTTTTGAAACGCATTATCAATTTCATGTGTTGAGAATATACCATAAATGATTAACACGTCTGCAATTACCATTTACTGAGTGCGACAATCGTTATTATTGTAGACAATATCGGCATATGTTTGCATCTCGAGGACGCCCATTTTGTTTCATGTTAATAATTTCACTAATTGATAATTGATGTGTTAGTTAACAATGAAAAACAAGAAATATTGCCGTTTATGGCCTCGTCATTTGTATATCTTATATTGTATCATAATCTTGAATGAACATGAACTACTTTATATTAAAGCAAGATTATACGATTTTTATAAGTGTTTAATTGTAATATATTGATAAATATATGTTACCAAAACACTGAATAGGCATGAAAAATGTACACTGAAGACGAATTTCATAAAATACAGCAAAAAGAAATTAGCCGCTGAAAGGAAATTAAAAAAATCCGTAAACCTTAATTTAGATTCATATCGTACATGCATGATATACACGCTGGCGAATTCTATTGTACTGACATTCTATTGTACTGACATTTTAAATTCAGATTTTATATCTGGCTTATTTCGCATTACAGGTGTTGTTCTTAACTTTTATTTTAATATATATCGAAATATATGTATAATAAGTTTATACACATTTTATATTAATTCATACATTTTTGACAAAATCGTGTATTCTCGCTCTGACACTTGATCCGTATAATCCGCCGATGTTCAAATTTAAACAAGTATTTTGTCATTAATGTCATTACAGATACATTACATTATATATTTTAATAAATTTATTGATACAATATTGAAAGACGTGGAACACGCAGTCAATATTAAGTCAGACATGTTCTTTATGGTCCGCAAATCTGGACCGACCGTATACTCCGTATATAAGTATTTGCCATTAAATGATTCATTAATGTTAGTACAGCAATTTTACAATTTATAAAATTACGGAACATGGAAAATTTGACTTTTATAACATTCGAAGGACAATCATCAAACACATCGAAATTCTTTATTGGCCAATTATCTATTATATTCAATCAGACATCGTGTCAAAAACTTGTGAATAGCGGATTAAAGACGCGTGAAACTAATAAAGGTGGTCAAAAAATCTGCAAACTGTAAACAACGCAAAACAATTGATAGAAACTCGGCCAGTCGGTCTGTGATTAGTGGAAGTGGAATCCGGTAACAGCGTGGCGTCATGTGAAGAACCCGTATCTAATCGATACAAACGATCATTTTAATGTGTAGTTCGGTTGTAATTCGGTGAAAAGAGGAATTCGGTTGTAATTCGGTGAAAAGTGGAATTCGGTGTTTCCATGGACCGGGAAAGATTGACATTTTTATACGCCCGTCTATGACGGGACGTATTATGGTATACCCCGCGTCCGTCTGTCCGTCCGTCCGTCCGTCCGTCTGTTAATGTCGTACGCTACGTCAAATATCCTTTGACAGATTTTCTTCAAATTTTAACACAATCTTAATATTGATAAACCCTGATCCCCTTTCGTTTTTGACGGAATTCTGAATTGTCGTTCCAGAGTTATGGGACTTTGTTCGTCAAAATTTCGTGATTTCATTGAATGTCCTACTGTAGTTCAAATATCCTTCGATGGATTTTTTTCAAATTTCAACACAATCTTAATATTGATAAACCCTGATCCCCTTTCGTTTTTGACGGAATTCTGAATTGTCGTTCCAGAGTTATGGGACTTTGTTCGTCAAAATTTCGTGATTTCCATGCTCATGTACTTATAAAATAAACCATGTATTCAAATACAAATAAACTGAAGTAAAAAAATGATTCAAAGGGTTATTTATTACCTTACTACTTCATTGGCGAACGACGGGCGTATCATGCGCTCATGGCGCAGCTTTTATTCACATTTAACTGATATATTCTTTCACAAAATACTATCTTAAACATTAAATATGATACCAGGTGCTACCTAATTTACGGGCAAAAGCTTATTTGATAATCATGTATCGTAATAAATATTTGGACATTATTGTGTAAAAAACATTATAATTGTTTCAATAATAAAGTAACTCTACCAAAATAAATCTTATGCTTTGCTTGATGAAAAAAAACGTTTTACATCTGCCAAGCTTTAACATTTAATATCTCATAATTGTGTGCCTTTTCAGCCTCTGGAATTTAAAGCTGGTTCGGTGGCTGCGGCGTAGTAGATATGGTGTCCGCTTAGTGACTTGGGGGTCTCGGCATTGATCCCTCAAGTGGAAGTGTTCTTTAGATCACCCTTAAGATGCCAAGTACTGGTCCTATACAGGAAACAGTTATTTCATTAAATGTCTCGAGTCAAATAAAGCTGTTGATTCAATCATTAACTGATTTAACATAATCAAAATAATGTAATGTGTCTGATCAATTGTGATTGACAGGATTATCAATGTATAATTATGTGAACTGAAGGATATCTTACTTGTTATTATTTTTTTGCAATTGAAATATTTCATAAATACCGGTATCTCACAAGATAAAAGTTTTCTTTTGCAAACTATTGTCGCATAGTTTAAATTATGTTTCCACTAAGAACAAGCCATTTTGTAGTAATTAAAAAATCACAGTCTAAACTGAATACACTTAGTTTGTAGCTGTATGGTAAATCTTTAAATGCAAACAAACATAAGGTTATATCATCCATTTTTTTTAATTTATACATTCTTATAACACAAACAACACACACATATATTTCAGTAATCATATGACCTTATTTATATGTCAGTCTGTCTAGGCTTAGAAGAAGCATGTAAATTATGTAAGTATATTCAGTCCATATATAAAACTTATATGGAAATGCATTGCGATACAATATAAAGAAGTGAACACTTCACATCATTTATTTGCACATAAAAGACGAGTAACACAATCAGTAATGCTTAAACACTGTCATCAACTTACAAGAATATTTACGTATTATGTAGTTACAAAGAGAAGTTATCTTTTGAAAAACTGTTTAATGAATTCCTTATGTATCATAATCCATTCAATGCATTATGAAAAACAAGAATAATACTGAATAGTATGCAGTTTATTCAAAACTATATATTATACATACAATTTTATAAATAAACAATGCTGGTTTTTTACTAGCGTATAAAATATTTATCATGGGACAACAATTAACAGCCAATTTATTAATGTATGAAGCTAGTTGCTACTGTTTATAATTACATTGTCTTACTAAATGATCACAACATCTACGTACGGAGTTCTTTTACTAACTTGTGGTAAGTTGTTTTATTGCAAGTTTAACATTTAGTTGCAGACACTGGTCGACATATAGGCTAAATTTGCATCCAAACAATCGTTTTTCTTCAACATGTTAATTGCCTACAAATAGTTTATTTAACAACCCATTGACAATTTTTGCACATACGTTTTTATAAAGTGATAGCTGATGTTTGTTTACAGACAGACATATATAGACTCTACATAGTTCTTTAAAAGTTCACATATGTTCCTTTGAAGTAAACCTTCAGAACCAATAAACAAGATCCCCATGGCTAAAAACTTCATTCCATGGAAACTTTTGATAGTACAGTACAGCCAAAGCGGAACAAACGTATTTCGCGATCCGCGGCGGCAAGGCGAAACGAGTCGATGCCGCGTCAGTTGTTGAAGCCGCGTCAGTATGCAGCGGCAAGGAGCATTTTGCCGCGAAACTTCGCATCTGTCCGCCGAGGCATGCCGCGGTCCTTGACATGATGCCGAGTCGATGCGATCATGAAATATTTTTTTTTTTTAATTATTAGTTACATGTAGTTAACAAATTTTGAAAGAACAATTATAATAATAATTAAAATCATAATAAATTTATTGTGCGCGGATTGTATTAGCATATACATGTAAGCATGGTTAATGTCTGGCCAATTATTAAGTTTGTTTCCCGCCCGTAGCGTATGTATTTCACACATAAACAAGGTCACGTAATTATGTTTTCGCACATACAAGTGGTCAACGCTCCAGCATATGGTCGATTTATAAATTAATTGCATGTTGATTCCGCTATTATATTTTAGCTGAGAAAATTAGCAGTTTGAAGCCACATTAATAATCAAGACGGTGACGACGTATTTGTAGTTTTGTTAATTATCAGCTTATTATAACTATTGTTTGAATATGCGTATATAAACACGTTTTATTAACCAGGTTTTCCGAAGGAAAAAACTGGTTATTAGATTGGCGAATGCGGGCGGGCTGGCTGGCTGGCTGGCTGGCTGGCGGGCTGGCTGGCTGGCGGGCTGGCGGGCTGGCGGGCTGGCGGAATAAGCTTGTCCGGGCCATAACTATGTCGTTCATTGTCAGATTTTAAAATCATTTGGCACATTTGTTCACCATCATTGGACGGTGTGTCGCGCGAAATAATTACGTCGATATCTCCAAGGTCAAGGTCACACTTTGAGTTCAAAGGTCAAAAATGGCCATAAATGAGCTTGTCCTGGCCATAACTATGTCGTTCATCGTCAGATTTTAAAATCATTTGGCACATTTGTTCACCATCATTGGACGGTGTGTCGCGCGAAATAATTACGTCGATATCTCCAAGGTCAAGGTCACACTTTGAGTTCAAAGGTCAAAAATGGCTATAAATGAGCTTGTCCTGGCCATAACTATGTCATTCATTGTGAGATTTTAAAATCATTTGGCACATTTGTTCACCATCATGGGACGGTGTGTCCCACGAAAGAATCACGTCAATATCTCCAATGTCAAGGTCGCCACGACTAAAAATAGATTTAAAAAAAAAAAAAAACTTACAAAGGGGGTTAATTTTTTTTGGTCATTTCAAAAGTTCAGTTTGAGTTTTCTCCCTTTATCAGATTTTTTTTTCACAATGAAAACCTGGTTTTGTGACAATTTTGTCCCTTGTTTTGTTCATATTATACAGTTAATATCGCTACTAATTACCCGATAATCCCGTATATTCCAGTTTTAAAGCAAATGCTGGTTAATATTTACGATACACAAACATTCTCGATATTTCCTTAAGTATCAAATACATTTTGGCATTTGTTACTATTTATAGAGATGATGAAATAACGTCTAATCGGGGCGTTTCTTTTCTCCACTGAACACGCGATTTACGCCTGACGTGATGTTCATGTATTTATACAACACAAAATACACCCAAACTTTCCAAACGACGTTCTACATGTCTGCATAATTTTCGCGCGCTTTTTATGAAACAAAAGATATTTTAGCACTGTTTATTTGACGCTAGAATTTGCCAAAGGACGCGTTAGCATTAAAATTCGGAAGTGTGTTTCGGATTACAAATTTAATAATGATAATCGAACGAAACATAAACAGTTGCGCGTAATTAATTCTACGCTACACATACATGTATGTACATGTAGGTGGATATCTTTTCACTCGATCCGCCGCGTACGTATGCGGCGGATTTACTCCGTGAAAGTACGCATGGTTAATACAGACTCGGCGTCGTTGCGCGGATTGATGCCGAGTGCCACAGCGATACGCCGCGTGAACACACGATTCGGCCGCCGCGGACTAATAATCTGGCCGTGGCGTAGCCGCGGATTATGTTTGTGCCGCTTTGGCTGTACTGTACAGGAATCCCTCCTTTGTTGATTTCTGGAAACCAAAACTGTCAGTTTTGCTCAATAGAATGGCTTGTGTGATGCCCAGTGCTTGGTAGAACAGCTTCTAAAAATGGAAAACCAACAGTGAACACAAATCTTAAAATTTGATAAATGATGCAGGCGTTTTGTAAAGTTCAGTTGTTTTTTGTTAAATTTTGAACAATCTGGAATATTTTGGTACGAAAATCCAACAGTATTACATTTAGGGGTTTTAAGCCATATCTGTATATAGTGATATGCAACCTCGGCAAAGTGAGAGCAGACGAGGTGTTAACAAGTTGAAACTAAGCCAAAATACAAAACAGTTAAGTCGCAATATCAGGTAGAACAGCTTCTAAAAATGGAAAACCAACAGTGAACACACATCTTAAAATTTGATAAATGATGCAGGCGTTTTGTAAAGTCCAGTTGTTTTTTGTTAAATTTTGAACAATCTGGAATATTTTGGTACGAAAATCCAACAGTATGAGATTAAGGGGTTTTAAGCCTTATCTGTATATAGTGATATGTAACCTCGACAAAGTGAGAGCAGACAAGGTGTTAACAAGTTGAAACTAAGCTAAAATACAAAACAGTTAAGTCGCAATATCAATACATTTTGTAAATAAACTTGTTTCTGATGGATTACAACCGCAACTTACTAGAATATTGCTAATGATCACATGTAAAACTGCTTTCTGAGAGCGAATGCAAATTGTGTCACGAACTCTGACATATAAACAGCACGTACTGTAGGGTGGCGCATTTGAAATACCGCGACAATACCGATGCCGAGTATAATATTTTTAAATCATTATTTTTAAACAAGCGTAAATAAATAAATAATAATTTCAAATAAATTCGAAAGAAATCTGGATTTATGCAATACATTTTAGACGGGTTATGTTAACAAACTTATGTTGCCGAAAGTTATCGCGTTTTGTAGTAAACCAGTCTGTGGAATACGACTTGTTGCCCATTACGGCTTAAGGCCGGGAAACAGGCAAACCGGAAGAAAAACAAAAAATTGCATTTTGGCGGTCAAAAACATATAATACAATAACATAGAGTACGATTCACTACTTAATGATTACTGCCATGCCGTATTATTTCATGAGGAATGCATCTACATGTCATATAGCGTTTGTCGAAGTGTCTATGTGCTCCAGCGCTCTATGATTTTCCATCGCGAAAATAGGTGACGGCAAGAATTATTTGACTTGTATCCCTATAAGGTAATGTCTCTTTGTATTTCAGAAAAGTGATACAAATAAACGGTCAACGCCCGCTTCGCGGGCTTTTGCTCATAAAATGTATATATTCTGCTCTTACATGTCGAGAAAAAACAGCGATGTGACAGACTTTCTTGAAATGCGATTCTCCCAAGATTTCACGCTAAGATGACGTTATTTCTAATTTTAGTAAGATACCATGTGCTCAAGTGTTTTCAAATTCAGAATGACATTTCACGGTATTTCAGATTACCGTATACGTGCGCTTATAAGACGCAAATTAATAAGTCAAAGTGGGGGTCACGTCTTATAAGCGAGATACTTGTGAAAATAAGCGAAATTTTTCAAAATATCGAGTTTACTGGGCTTACGCTGGCCAAGTTGGACACTTGTCAATTGTTTTGAATCATCGCGGCAGCCATTTGCATTTTCTCTAAAGTCTGTATTTGCCCGTACCGTGTATCGGAACGCTATGTTCAGTTACCGATTTACATGAAATAAAATGTATCGTTATTGATTTTGTTGTCTATTATTTTTTATTTGAATTTTGTTATTTTGGGGTCGTAAGGCGTTATATTGTCCATGGTTATACTTGAAAAGTTTTTTCACCCGATTGTCTGCGCGGGACGTCGTTAAATGTCATATAAATTGGACATAATAGTATACGTGTGTAAGCGGCGACACGATGCCGAATATGCTTAAAATAACAGCAAAATTAGTTCGCAGTTTGAAACTGTTAATTGTTAAATAAACACGCGATTACAAGTGCTTCTTGACAAATTTGTATCACCTGATCGTCTTTGTTCGACGCTGTTAATTGTCAATTAAGACATATTTGGCAATAAGGGTATCGTCTGAAAATAGTTACCAGTTTGCAACTGTCAATTGTTAAATAAACACGTTCATTCAGACGACCCCCTTATGCCGATGACACCTTATTTATTAGGGACCCACGACAGCGGGAGCAAAGAGCGACCGCATGCAATTATCCACAGGTGGCTTTCTTCTTCAACCGTGATTTCACTCTATCACGCGATTGGCTAATTTTATGAAAGTAGGCATTACCTATAGACAAGGGGCGTAACATTTGCATAATCAAGGTAATCTATATCTGCCTCTTAGTTTTCAATACCCGTCAAACAATACAACTATATTTACAAATTACAACTACTGCAATCTTCAAAATGAAACGCAAACGTAACTCTTATGATCTCAAACTCAATGGTTGGTACACAGGACGACGAGTTGTTTGTTGATCTTGTGGATAATCGCGATCAATCTGAGAATGTATTGGCCTGTGCAAAGGTTAGTGATTGCGACGATGATGATGATGATATCGGCGACTGGGTTTACGATGACAATCTCACTAGTGAGGAATTCTACGAACTTTCGGTGAAAGCGATGATGAGGATTTCGAGGGATTTTAAGATGACTGATACGATCAATTATAAACGTAATATGTTTGAAATTGTTATGGCAAATTGATTAAATACGCAATTGTTAGAAATTGTGTTAATTTGATAATTATTTTTACTGTATGAATAATACTTGAAAATAAATTAAAACCTACTTATATATCATGAAATAAACAAATATTATTTACTTTGTTGTTTGATTGTTTTATTTTTCGGACTTGCGTGAATTACTTATTGTATGCAGCGCGAGTTTGAAAAATTCTCAATGTGTTTCTTATTGATTTTCTTCAACATTCTGCCGTTTTTCCGCCGATGAAAACGGCAAAATTTGACCGCGTCTTACACGCGGGTCAGTCTTAAATCCACCGATTATAAAGTCCGAAATCGGGGTGCGTCTTATAAGCGAGGGCGTCTTATAAGCGCACGTATACGGTATTCTGGCTTGTTTTTTAAACAAATTGCAGTGTAAATACAAACTCAATGTAAATATTATTTAAAACTACCTGATTCACACTGAAATCAGTCTTATAATCCACCAGACGTAAGTTGTTAATCACAAATAATAGATTTCAGAAAACGAAAGTAATGTTTACAATTTCAGCATAAAATGTCAAGGTCCATTTGAAAGTATCCAAATGAAAACTCGTCATGTGACAAAGCGACAATGGCGTCAAAATTGTGATTTTCAGACTGATGAGAGTTATTTTCATCTATTGTAAGATGCATTTGAAACATTTGAACCTTAAAGGGGCTTGTTCACACTTAAATTGCATTTTTTTGAAGTTTTTCATTTAATGCTTTAACATCGCAAACAACGTGCTCCAGTATAAAACAAAAATAAAATTAAAATAAGAAAGAAAAAAGTAAGCCGCACCAAGGCTCGAACCACTGACCCTTGGATCGTTTTTTTCCCCGACTAAATATAGATTTTAACTATAAATTTAAATATAAACACGCATTGTGACAGCAACAACAACAACAACAACAAATATGGCGGAATCTGTATTGTCAAACACGGAAGAAGAAGGTAAAATATGTTTTTTTTATTGTAAAACTCAATAGTGCATATGATTTTTTTTATAAAAGTAGATTAAAATAGTATAACTGATCAAATGATTCGTTTTCGTTACATAAGTATATGCATATACATCACAGAACGCGTAAATACTGATTCTCTCGTTTACACTTAAGTTACAGATAGAGACTAAACAGGGCCCTCAATCTATCAAATTCCGCGGCAGTCCCCCACCTGAAAAGTATACTTTTTTCCCCTTTTGGGGGGAAAAATTCCCCCTAAAAAAAAAAAAAAAAAAAAAATTTTTTTTTTTTTTTAATAGAAAGATGTGTCTTATGATGATTTTATCTCAATTCTCAATTATTATATCTCAATATACTGAATAGAGTGCAAACATGAACAAATGAAATAATGAGAGAGTAAGTAAAAAATTCCCCCAAAAAGGGAAACGCCGCGAAAATTCCCCCCTCCTAAGGGCTGCGGACCCCTTCCCCCAAAGTAGTGTGAGGGCCCTGCTAAAATTAAAAGCCAAGTTGAATACAGAATTAACTTTAGTATTCGCGCAAATAAATTAAATTTATCATTAGCCTTGGAGTACTGAGATCATTTAAACATTACAGTATCTTTTTCTTTCCTCATAACTGACAGTGACAACATTATTTGTTGGCAGGCAATTCAAGATGCTGTGCATTTATTGACATATTCATTATTGTGTGTTATATGACAATGACATTTATTATTAACTAAAATGCATTTTAATGGTACTGGTAGTTTATTAATTTAAACCCAAAACTCATAGTTAACCCTTTAAGCGCTGGAACCGAATTTTGAAGGCCTTTGCAAACAGTTTGGATCTAGATGAGACGCCACAAAACGTGGCGTCTCATCAGGATCCAAACTGTTTGCTATTCTGATAGTATTCTTTGAAAAAAATCAAAGAAATGGCTAATTTTAGAAATTCAGCGGATGACATTTTAGCAGATGACAAATGTCCCAGCATGCAAAGGGTTAAAATGTATTTATATCAGTTTCTTCTGCACAGCTTTTTTATAAATAAACTGAATAACCAAAATATTTTTGAAAATAGTAACACAGTTTAGTAATTCATGGCATCAAATGCATGTAGCTGGCGTCACAGTGATTTTTTTAATTTTTTTTCTTACAGCCTGTGCCTTTTGGATTGGGAAAATTAGCGCGATAAACCATGAAATTGGGAAAAATAGCACATAAATCATGAAATTGGGAAACATTATAAATATGATTATAAGAACAGAATTAAAATTATTAAAGTATGTTTGACAGCATTTTTATATTATAAAGTACTAATTTAATGGGTTCTTACAATGAAGACAATGTTAAGTTAATATCCTTCCACATTCATATTGAACTTGCAATAATCTATATAGATTCTTAAATATACCATTTAATCATAACCTCTTTAACAGAAAGAATTTAATTCAGTATTCTTTTAAATTAAATATCATATGGTGAAAACATTAACACATATTTATAAAAAAAAAACGCTTTAAAGGTCTTGCTATGTTAATGATGTATTATATGGAGTTAAAATAATTTATTTCATTTCTTTACCTTTCAACATCTTGCACTTCAATGCTATTTCAGTAAACTGTAAAGCGTGACAAACATAATAAAGCAGAATATGCATATGAATCTGATTTTACACAGATCCACTAACATATAAATCATATCATGTTTGTCTCTTTCCATTTTCGAACGATACTCATCTTAAATGCATTAACTTTGTGAGTAACGGTAGACTAACTCCAATTTCCCAACACTGATTTCCGTGATGCTCATTCACTGTGAAGATTTGTAATAAATATTTGTTGGTTTTATCTCAAACGTATCTCAAACGTTATATTTTGCGTTAATTGACACACGCATTAAATTATTCCGTAATAACCATATGATATCCGTTGTTAATTTGAATGTTATTTATCATTTTCGCCGCGCATCGCAAATTTCTCGTCTGCTTGCCGCCATCTTGGGCGTGTGTAAAAACAGGCGTTTACAATCGGGATACATCGACTATCGTCGGTATCCTCCGCAATATAGAGAGAGATGTGGATAGCAACATAAAATCGTATTCGGCTAAATTCGCGAAAAATACGTAAGTCAGTTGTTGTTCGGCGACGACTCGACAACTCGATCGGCACACGTTCGAAATTATTGCTAAAATACATTTAATCTTATTGGCTTTATTGGGAAAATTTTGTCTTTTTTTGGGAAATTTTAATCAAATTTTTGGGAAAAAAACGTCATTTTTTGCAATTGGGAATTAGCCGAATATCGGCTGTAATTTCTGGCAAAAAAAAAACACTGCGCCAGACAACTCGCCCCAATACCAACTTGCCCCAAAACAAACTCGCATCAAACATATGGTCACTCGCTCCAACCAAGAGACAACTCGCCCCATTTTTTTTTCGTGCATCTGATTGTTTCTTTATTTAAAGTATTTTATCTTTATATTCTTTGTTAATTTAGCAAAGCACGTATATATTTTGATAAATGTGTATTTCAACTGTACATTGTATTTTGAATAAATCAAATACAAGTCATCTGAAATGCATGTATCATTATATTTGTAAAAGCCAAGAATATTCTGGAGATTCCTCTTTTTTCAATTGTTTTGAATATCCTCAAGATTTGATTTCCTGAATGTTGAAGAACACTTATTAGATAATAATACCACATATTTACAACTCACTTTTTTAATAGAGACCATAAATAGTCTTAAAAAGTGGTTTAAATTGTGTATTTACTTTTTCAATAGGATACAACCATAATTAAACCAAGAAGTTTATGAAGAAGGGATCACTGGATTTTGTCACTTTGGTACAAGAAACAGAAAAGGTATACTTATTTAGCTGCATTTTTTCTGTTGATTTCATTTGAGAATATTGAAATAATTTGTAGATGTTTTCAGATATTCAGGCAAGTTGTGATTTCATTGAAAAAAATATATGTCATTTCACAATATTCTTGAATGGAAACAGAAAAAACACAGTTCAACGCACTTATTGTTGATATATAAAACAAAGTCTTTGTATGTAAAACTGTGTTGCTACATGAGCAAAGAATTTAAAAAATGATCCTACACTACACTAGGTGAATATTGAAATTTTACAAAAAAAACTGACGGAATGTTTAAAAATGGTGTCATGAAAAATAAAAAATTCTATATGTACATGTAGCTACATCTTGTGTCAAAATTCTTAGCTTTATGTTCAAAACATTTATTGTTAAATGCAGAAATGTCTTTTCAAGGATATCATAGACCACCTAACTTATACGGAAGCATAGGAGCTGTTGAAGGAAATTGCTGCCAGACAGTCAGCAGTTATCACTGACAGCCTGTCCTGGCCCAGCTTTATGGGATACCAAAGGGGTCGAAACTTAAATTTACTGCTCGACCAGCATTTTTTCTGCTCGAGCAGAAATATCCTGCTCGACCAGCATTTATTTTTAGATTATGGCATTAGCCAATCAGAACTCTTGTTATATTTGTCGTTTGGTGCGAAACTGGTTTGTTTGGAAAAAATGGCTGCCGCCATGATGGTGCCTTTTTCACATCTTCTGCAAGTTTATGTGACGACCTGCTTAAAGTTTAACATTGACACGCGGTAAGTGCTTTATATTTTGGCTGCAAACTAGTCAATCGAAAAATTGTTGCCATTCGCTTAATAAGAAAATCGATCATAAATGTCTAACGGCTGTTAAAACTTTTGCGAAAATCACGACGATGACTGATAAGAATGGCTCAAAGGGTGCGCAAGTGTAGGTTCTCTGTTTCTATCGATTTACTTTCTTAATGATTCTTCATAATTGCTTCCGACACAGGTGCCGATTGCCTGTGATTGTGCCTTTCTGGTTAACATTGTTTACGTTTCTCGTTCTCCCCATACATGTATATCTGCTATTCTAACTTACAATTATCCAAAAAGGCAAAATATCATGTCTGTTAACCAGTTCTCAGTGCCCCAGATAAGCTGCGTATCTGCGTCTTTCACCCTATTAATATGTTTAAAAATGCAAAGAAATACAATATCATGAGTATTGAAAACGCAATTAATTTGACTTTTACGCAAATTCGTCAAATTATTGATACAAAACTTCGATTAAAAATGCTTTGCTCATTTTAGGTATTTTCTCTTTGGAATTATTATCGTAACGCGGTGACGCTTACATTCAGCAAGCTCAGCAAACAGTCATAGTTATTCAAACGCTATGCGTTTTCATTCTGACCTAATTCGTCGCTCATTGTGCATGTTTTTGTTAAGCGTCTGTACTTTCAGATTCTATTACGATGCAAAATAAAAATAGCAGATAGAGGTCGAAAGACGTCCGAGATTGTTGCGCCAAAATATCAGCCGATCGCAAACTTTTTCGAATCAAGAAAGCAAGAGCCAATAAGTGCCGAATCATTCGTGTTATCGATTTTGTTAGAAACTGTATATACAGCAGTTGAGTTGACATCCAAAAAACATGATGGAAAGTCTGTGACTTAACAAACCTGTCAAAAGTATAAAAAGGCATGTCATTGGTTAGAAATTGTCAACATTTTTTAAAGTTTATATCATGGAGAGTTTCAAGGATTAAAGATATTAGGAAACATCAGTTTATTAAAATTTATGATGATAGTTTACAGTTCTATTGAATCAATACAAGTGTGCAGCGTCAACGGAAGTAAATCAGCAATTATTTTAAGGTATGCATTTTTATTACTCATTTCACTCTATATGAAGAATGGAATCACCCTATTTTTCAAAATCAATGGTTGAAAACCCTATTTCCCAAATAATTATCTGGGGCACTGAGTTCTCAAGGACTTTTCTCAATTTCAATGTAAATTATTTTTCACCGAGGCCAATTAGCTTGTTCAAAGCTAACAACAGGTAAAATGTGAGTTGTGTCTGAATAACAAGTTGTTTAATTTTTCATAATTGAAATGTTTACAATTTACTATTTATTGAATAACTTGGCAGTGCATAATTAAGTTGTGGGATGTTATTTTCAGCTCTGAACTGCGAAAAAATTGCATAATAATTACATTGGTGGCACTATAATGAGTTACCTTTCATCTGTCCTTCCATTTAAATGTCCCTAAAGCAGACTTCCCAAACTTTGCAGAAAGAGTTTAGGCATTGTATTACACACTCATTTTAACCATGGCATGCTATTGTACAACATGTCTTGACAGAAATAATTTCGATAAAAAATATTTGCAGGAAATAATTTTTCCATTGCGAAGCGTTTGTATCTTTTTATCTTTATTCTGAAATGCCCCTCTTAAGAATAATGTCATGTATAGCTGGTTTAGAATTAAGGATGATGATATGTCCTAACAGCATTTTGTCATGTCATTTACTGTACTTCTTAACCTACATGTATTTGAATATTCAGTCCTCATATAACTACGCCCATATGTTGTGGACATTTTCATACAAGAATACAAACAGGAATATGTATTGGAGTTTGCTGTTTAAATTGACAGTCAATTGGAGGGTAACAGGTTTGTTTTTAACCAGAAGTGAGGAACTCAACGCAATTTGCAGGGAAAAAAATATCTCTTTATACCACTTAAGTATATTTGCATCACAGGAGCTCTGGTGTCGTGAGGTTGAGGAAACTAGTGTTGAATCTAAAACATTTAGCATCATGGACTCAAAAGTGAGAAGCCAAGTCAGACACCGCAAAATGTAAAATAATCTGTCAGATGTTTGGTCTGACAGGCTACAAAATTCTGTCAGACTGAAGGATAATTTCTGGATTCCACTTATTAGCATACCTGATAATAGCATATTTCTGTTATTATCATATAGAATGTCAAAGCACAGATTAATTCTTAAATTTTAATGTATTTTTCTTCTATTAATAGCATAATTTTTAACCCCAATATTCAGAATTCACTTAAAGTCTTTATAGCATATAACATTCTCAGAATGCCAAGAAAATATGCTTTAAATCTGCAAAATTATGCTCAAATGCTAATGCAAACACCTTAGAATACAATTCCATTTGATGAATAGTTATCTTAAACATCAATCATATACAATGTTGAATTTAAATTTCACTTTGACGATCAATTATTAACAGATTTGACTTATTGTATGCCCCCAGTTGCTATATTTACGCTAAAATGTGTGTTCCGGTTAATAGCATATTCCTGTTATTAGCATAATTTTTGCTGACATGGTATGCTAAGAACAGGAATCCACTGTAGCAACATATAAATCAGGAATTATGGTTTGAATCCGTGAACTATTATTTTTAATGGTGAAAGAAAATCTCCATGGCGCGTTTTCAAAAATTCCTAGTCAAGCTTGGTAAAAGAACACAAAGAATAGCAAATTTATTACAGCGCCAACTTCCGGGTAAAAATGATTGATTTTTTATATACCGTAAAGACAAATGCCGCATCATATCCTATGGGTGATTTAAAAAAGAATGAAGCCTAAATAAAACATGCATTTATTTTCTTACCATTAAGCATGTTTGAGTTCTTTTTCTATCTTACAGAAGTGTTTCCATGTGATTAACTTAAATGTGAAAATTCTTCTCAATAACTTGCTTCATTAACAAAATATATTGAAAAATATCCTTAAAATTGCCCCAAGTGTACTGGTTTTGCGTGACATTTTATGTTAAAGGCAATTTTCAATTCTATACTTCAATAAAACTTTCAGAAATATTAGGTATTGCCATCATTTAATGAATATAAAAATGCATATGCTTTAAGAAAAATAAAACAATGCTTCTTATAACTTAGGTTGATATCTCTTGTAGCAAGTGTTCAAAGCAATGATGTTCTTGTCAATTTTGTGCCACAATTTTCAACTCTCTTCACGTATATTAAGAGGTGGCATCATAAAGTGCTTCAATATTTATAGGCAAAAAGTGTCCTTTTAACCTGTCACATGTTTTTTCTACACATTTGTACAGGTATTTATACAATTATTTTTTGTGTAAATTTTGAACAGCTGAATACTAAATGTGGTCAAAATTTGTCCCTGTCCCAAGTGTACATTTTGCAAGAAAGTTATTTTAAATTTTTCATAAGATAGAATTTTCAAGGTTTTACATCATTTTCTTCAAACCATTAATGCTTATCACTAGATGTACAGAAAATTTGATGCCAAAACCTTGTGAACTTTTTTTGCAAGACAAATATCGTATTGTCCCAAGTGTACGACATTTTTATCATGTTTGATGGACAGGTTATAGCTTTAAAAAAATAAACAAAGGCACTAATTTTCTGGAAAGAAGTACACAGAAGGGTGTAATCTCCAAGAGAAAAAGGTGGTTTCTTCACTCTGGGGGTGAACTACTCTTACTTTATGGGTATGTCTCCATATTTTGTCTTCAGAAGAAAAATATAAGCATATAAATGATAATGTGTGGGAAGTATATTTGACTTTACCATAACATTATTACAAAAATACATTTCCTCTTCTCAAATTAATGTCAATTTTAATTCTCTAATAATCTTCAATGTTAGCCTGAAGTTGGTTATTAAATGTTGTACATGTACACTTGGGACATAAAATGAATGTTTTTCTTATAAACCTCCAGAAAGTGAAAACAAACTTACATTATAGCAGAATTAATGATTAAATTTTGATTTAATAAAGCATTCAAAAGCAACTGAAAAAAAAAGCCAAAATAAAAGTTGAACATGGTCAAATGTCAAATATGATGGATGACAAAGTCTTTCAGACACTTATAATTAAACCATGCAGACTGTCACCCTTGTGGTACAATTCCTACACATCTAAACTAAAAACCATGTTAAAACCTTTGATAAACAACGGTACAGCACTTATTATTATTTCATTCATTTTTAATGACACATGACCAAAATATATAGAGGACATATTGTATTACAGAGGAAGGTCAAGTAAGAGGACATCGTGTTTAATGTATAAAGTATAAAAAGAACAAGGTCTAATTTATAAAGAACAAGGTCCAATATATAGAGAATATAATGTTTAATATATAGAGAGCAAGGTCTAAATAAAGAACAGTGAATTATATGTGTCTTGTTTTGAGAAAACTGGGCTTAATTCATGTGCGGAAAGTCTCGTCCCTGATTAGCCTGTGCAGACTGCACAGGCATAACAGGGATGAGACTTTCCACTTTTATGGTATTTTTAGTTTGAAGGAAGTCCCTTCTTACCGAAAATCAAGTTTAAGGGGAAAGTGTCGTCCCTGATAAGCCGGTGCGGACTGCACAGGCTAATCTGGGACGACACTTTACGCACATGAATTTAGCCCAGTTTTATCAGAACAATACACATATTTATATAGAAAACGAGGTCAAATATTATAAAAAAATATAAACATGTATTTTGTATACAGAACCATGTTCAATATTTATAGAAAAGCGTCCAATATATAGAGAACACAATATTAGATCAACTTCAAGTATAGAGAGCAATGTCTTATATATAGATATCAAATTCCAACATATAGAAGAGGCATAATGTCTTATATTTAAAGATCAAAGTCAATGCCATAGAGAACAATGTTTAATATGTAGAGAACATCATTTGATATTTAGAGAACAAGGTATGCTATCCATTTGTATAGAGAAAAATGCCCAGCATATAGATCTCCAGCATATAGAGGGCAATGTCAAATAGATCTTTATTATATAGAACACGATAAATTATGAAACCAAAGTCAAATATATACAACTATGTGAAATATATTGAAAACCAGGTCAAATGTATCTACAATTTGTGAAATATATGTGTTTTTTATGGGAAATACAGATCTATGACACACTGCATAATTATGGAGATTCCTTATGCCTCTGATATCCCATCGGTTATAAACATACTAAGGGCCACAAAAATACCTAAAATAAAATACATATAAAAGTCATGCTATTTTTCTTCAGATTTTCATCCATTTTGAAAATGTCCCAAGTGTACAGATTTGGCCTAAAATCATGCTAGATCCTTTCAGCAAACAATTCAAGTTCCCTGTAACTTATCTTATAATTTTATCAGAATATTTTATGCCAATTTAATTTGTATTCTATATTACTGACTGTTTGGGTATTTCTTAGAATAAATGAAAACTAAAGTTGTCAAGTACAAATAATCTTAAATCTCTAAACATCAACCTTAAATCATCAAACGGACCTTCTAGCACAGAACATTATTTGGGGAAACATTAATTTGTATACCGGTAGTCAAATGTAATAAAAATTTAAAAAGTATTTATATATGTTGAATGGTTTGCTTATTTAACTTGTATACAAAAGTCATGTAAGTGTCCCAATTAAGTGTACAAATGTTTGAAAATTGTATACAGTTTTGGCAAAAGCTAGTTTTTGCAGATTTTCTTATATAATAAAAAAGAAACTTCACATATATTTGAAGGCCATCCTATATTTTGATAAATCTGAGTTTTTACTTTAAGATACGCTGCTTTGAGGCCAGGAAAAAAACTTTTAGGAGTATAGTTTTGAAAAATATGTGTTAAAAACATGGACATTTCAATTTTTTCCATATTTTTTTTTAGAACACTTCCGATTTTGTATTTATATTTTGCTTAAGAACATACTGCATGTTGACAAAACACACAAAATATTGATGACATGTTTTAATGGGATTTCATTAAGTGCAAAAGACATGTACATTTATAAAAAAAAATCAAAAACATTTGGTTAACATCTTTTGTGGTGAAAAAGTGATTACATCTGACAGAACGGCCCTACTCATTTATAAAACTTGAACCCTTTCCCTATGCAATACAAACAAAACTGTTGCCATAACTTAACATCTAAAATTTGAGAAATTTTTTCATTTAGGCTTCATTATCCCCACGCTTTTCGGAGAAAAAGTGGGGATATTGTAGTTATCTCCGTCTTCCGTCCGTCCATCTGTCCGTCCTGGCCACTTTCTCCTCCTACACTATAAGCACTAGAACCTTGAAACTTATACACATGGTAGCTATGAGCATATGTGCGACCCTGCACTATTTGGAATTTTGATCTGACCCCTGGGTCAAAAGTTATGTGGGTTGAGGTGGGGCAGAGTCAGAGATTTTTACTCATTTTATGCCCCCGGATCGAAAGATCGGGGGTATATTGTTTTTGGCCTGTCTGTCATTGTATGTGTGTGTATGTGTGTGTGTGTGTGTGTGTCCCAAAACTTTAACCTTGGTCATAACTTTTGCAATATTCAAGATAGCAACTTGATATTTGGCATGCATGTGTATCTCATGGAGCTGCACATTCTGAGTGCACCGGAGACTACACCGAATGTCTTCAAATTGATACTGAACCTCTCTTATGGCAATACGGATGATTTCAACTATGCATGGCCCCATAACCAACCCTGGGGTGCCCCGCCCACATTGGCCCCGCCCACATAGACCACGCCCACCCAAAATTGCCTTTAACTATAATTTCTTCATTACTACACAGATTCACTTCAAATTGATACTGAGCCTCTCTTATGACATTATGGTTAATCTCAACTATGCATGGCCCCATTACCAACCCTGGGGCACCCCGCCCACATAGGCCACGCCCACCCAAAATTGCCTTTTACTATAATTTCTTCATTTCTACACCGATTCACATCTAATTGATACCGAACTTCTCTTATGACAATACGTTCAATCTCAACTATGCATAGCCCCATTACCAACCCTGGGGCACCCCTGGGTCAAACATGCGACGTTGGGAAACACGTCGGCCTCTGCCGCGCCATTTCTAGTTAGTTTTGAAATCACCCATATTTGTGTAAAGTTTGGAGAAAAATCAAGAAAAACATATTTTGACAATGAAATACATTTAAGTTGATTGATGATATTTTCATGTATTTCAACTTTTCCAATGTCCAGATAAATACCCTATTTGTACCCATTGAAAACCTTTCAAACTTTAAATTTGCATTGTTATTTTGTGTTTGGCTTGAAGAAAAAAGATTGATCTGTATGCAAATGTTTACATTATATCTCACAGTCATAACAATTTCCAATTTAGCGACAGTGGTGACCGGGTTTTAGCATTATAATATGATTATTAGTGCTTGTGATCATATTTCAGATGCCCAGGGGCCTTTATGGTTGGGTTAGGGAGGGGTGCTCCCTCCCTTCCTTAATTGATTTTTAGCTCCAGTGGCCAAAGGCCAGCGGGGCTTATGTCATGGTCCTGTGTCCGCCATGCGTGCGTCCGTCCGTGCCTGCGTGCGTCCATCCGTGCATTAACTTTTCCTTTAAACATCTTGTTCTCCTAAACTACTGGTCCAATTCTGATGAAATTTCTCAGTAATGTTCCTTGGATGAACCTATTTCAAATTTGTTCAAATTATGCGCCTGGGGTCAAATTTGACCCTGCTCTGGGGTTACAAAATCGAACATATGCTTATATAAGGCCTATTTTGTGAAATCTTTCAAAATCTTCTCATCCATTACCATATGGGCATGGGGCTATCAAATTTGCTATGTAGAGACATCTAATAGCCCTCTACCAAATTTGTTCAAATTATGCTCTTGGGGTCAAATTTGAAACTGCCCCGAGGGTCACAAAATTTAACATATGCTTATAAAGGGGCTATTTTGTGAAAACTTTACAGATATTTTTGTCCATTACCCTTGGGGTAAGGGCTACCAAATTTGGTATGTAGTGACATCTTATTGTCCTCTACCAAGTTTGCTCAAATTATGTCCCTGGGGTCAAGTTTGACCCTGCCCCGAGGGTCACAAAATTGAACATATGCGTATATGAGGCCTATTTTGTGAAAACTTAAAAAATCTACTTGTTCATAACTGTATGGCATAGTGCTACCAAATTTGGTATGTATTGACATGTATTAGTTCTCTTCTTAGTTTGTTCAAATTATGCCCCTGGAGTCAAATTTAAAACTGCCCCGAGGGTCACAAATTGAACATATGCTTATAAACGGCTAATTTAGGGTAAACTTTAAAAATCATTCTTGTTCATAACCATTGGGCCTAGGGCTACCAAATTTGGTATGAAGTGACATCTTATAGTCCTCTACCAAGTTTGTTCAAATTATGCCTCTGGGGTAAACTTTGACCCTGCCCGGGGGGGGGGGGGGGTCACAAAATTGAATAAAGCACCTATTTTGTGAAAATTAAAAAAAAATCTTGTTGAAAACCATTCGGACTATGGCTACCAAATTTGGTTTGCGGTAACATCTTATTGTCGTCTCCCAAGTTTGTTCAAATTATGCCCTTTGGGTCAAATTTGACCCTGACCCGCAGGTCACAAAATTGAACATTTTATACACTTCTTGCTTGCTTATTTTGTGAAAACTTTTAAAATATTCTTGTCCTTAACTCTAGGATCTAGGGCTACCATATTTTGTATGTAGTGAGATATAGTAGTTCTATATGTGTCCAATAATTATGTTGATGAAGGTGGCAGTGGTAATGACTTGATTTGTCTGTGAGATATGAATGCCAAAGTCTTCGTTTTACATAACATGAATTTTTATGTAAAAGTGGTGGTTCTTCATAAATTCTACATGTTCTTTGCAAATGACCTATACAAAGTTGTTCCAGGAGTACCATATTGCCTGACAATCTTTTGTTTTATTGTTAACTTAAACTGTACTTGATTCTAGCATGCCACTATACTTCTTTGAAGTAATTTGAGCAAATTTCTCACTGTTTAGTAATGTATACATTGTTTAAGGTACATTATAATTTCACATTTTGTAGGTGGACTTCAATATGTATGATCTACTTATGCTGCCACAATGTAAAGGCAACAATCACTGGGTTTTGCTGGTTGCAAGTGTTATGTCCAGGACTGTAACCATTTACGACTCGTTGGGTGGTAACAACAAGGCCTTGTTCGATTTGTTCTGGTAAGGTTCAAAGCTGTAATTCATTTTTTGTCTTACCTGCTTGATATAGCAGTCACAGTAGCAGTTGGTGTATGTGCATTTAATGTGTGTCTCTGAGCTTATCCAAACTGTGATTCGATAATTGAATATGCCAATTTTAGCTCGTCTATTTTTTGAAAAAAAATTATGAGCTATTGTCATCACCTTGGCGTCGGCGTCCGGTTAAGTTTTGCGTTTAGGTCCACTTTTCTCAGAAAGTATCAATGCTATTGCATTCAAACTTGGTACACTTACTAACTATCATGAGGGGACTGGGCAGGCAAAGTTAGATAACTCTGGCGTGCATTTTGACAGAATTATGTGCCCTTTTTATACTTAAAAAATTGAAAATTTTGGTTAAGTTTTGTGTTTATGTCCACTTTTCTTAGAAAGTATCAATGCTATGGCATTCAAACTTGGTACACTTACTTACTATCATTAGGGGACTGGGCAGACAAAGTTAGATAACTCTGGCCAGGGGTTTTTTTGGCCCGATTTTATAGCCAAAATTCGGCTATGTTCCCGATCCCAAAAAGTATACTCTTTTCCCAAAATGTGGCAAAAAATTCCCAATTGCCAAAAAAAAAAAAAAAAAAATGTTTTTTTTTATAAAACAAGTCTTATGTGTATTTTATCTCAATTTTAATTCAATTACATCTAACAAAGTATTATATGATTTTTTTTCTTTTAATTTGAATGATTATAAAGAGTTAAATCAAATTTAGTATTTCCCTTATCAGTGGACTTTTCGTGTGGAAAAAAAGGCTAATGAATTTATTTTCCCAATTTCATGAAAATGCCGATAAAATTCCCAATTCCAAAGCCATGGGCTATCTTCCCAAAAAGTGGAAAAAAAACCCTGCTGGCGTGCATTTTGACAGAATTATGTGCCCTTTTTATACTTAGAAAATTGAAAATTTGGTTAAGTTTTGTGTTTAGGTCCACTTTATTCCTACAGTATCAAAGCTATTGCTTTCATACTTGCAACACTTATTAACTATCATAAGGGGACTGTGCAGGCAAAGTAATGTAACCCTGACTGGCATTTTGACAGAATTATGTGCCCTTTTTATACTTAGAAAATTGAAAATTTGGTTAAGTTTTGTGTTTTGGTCCACTTTACCCCTAAAGTATCATAGATATTGCTTTCATACTTGGAACACTTGCAAACTATCATAAGGGTACAGTAAACGGACAAGTTGCATAACTCTGGTTGTCATTTTTACGGGATTATGGCCCTTTTTTGACTTAGTAACTTTGACTATATGGTTAAATTTTGTGTTTCGATCCACTTTACTTCTTAAGTATCAAGGCTATTGCTTTCAAACTTCAAATACTTTCATGCTATCATGAGGTTACTGTACCTGGCAAGTTGAATTTTACCTTGACCTTTGAATGACCTTGACTCTCAAGGTCAAATTATTAAATTTTGCTAAAATTGCCATAACTTCTTTATTTATGATTAGATTTGATTGATACTTTGACAAAACTACTCTTACCTGACATACCACAATAGACTCCACCCAAACCATCCCTTGTGCCCCCCCCCCTTCCCCCCCCTTATTTTTTTTTTTTTTTAAGATCATCTCACAAATGACCACCACACCCTCACACTATACCCCCCCCCCACCCCCCCATTTTTTTTTGAAACGGTTAAAATACACAAATATTTATTTTTATTATTTTATGTTTGAAATACTGTCCAACCATCGCACCCAACAATCCCCCACCCCCCCCCCCCTCCCCCCACCCGAATCCCCCCCCCCCCTAAGTTTTTTTTTTTTTAAGATCATCTCACAAATGACCACCACACCCTCACACTATACCCCCCCCACCCCCCCCATTTTTTTTTGAAACGGTTAAAATACACAAATATTTATTTTTATTATTTTATGTTTGAAATACTGTCCAACCATCGCACCCAACAATCCCCCACCACCACCCCCTCCCGCCACCCGAATCCCCCCCCCCCCTAATTTTTTTTTTTTTTTTTTAAGATCATCTCACAAATTACCACCACACCCTCACACTTTACCCCCCCCCCCCCACCCCCCCCATTTTTTTTTTTGAAACGGTTAAAAAACACAAATAATTATTTTTATTATTTTATGTTTGAAACACCGTCCAACCATCGCACCCAAAAATCCCCGCGTTTTTTTTGCATTTTTGGAAGATAATGTAATAAATTCCACACCCCCACACTATACACCCCTCTTCACTCCGCCCCTCCCTCCTTTGTGATTGAAAATGAGAATCCCTTCACCTTTAAAAAGAAAATAGATGAGCGGTCTGCACCCGAAAGGCGGTGCTCTTGTTAATATAGCTTACCACATATGTTCTCCATGTAGAGAAGCTGCAGCGCATGTGTTAACAAGAGATCAAAGGTCACATTTAGGGAGCTTTTTTGGCCAGTTCCAGTTATCATTCATCAGGCAATATACCAAACAAGATATTCAAAAAACTTTGTAAATCTTATTTGTTTTCTATATTTGGATCTTTATCATAAATATTAACTTGTAATGACCACCAACACTTTAAAAATGATAGGCTATATATAAATTTAAGCTTGCTTTCTTAGTTCATTCTTATTTATTATTGTGTCCTATCTCTCACACTTATCTGTTTCAAATAATGTGTTAATAGATTCACATATATATATATGTTTGAAAACTGATTACCAAAACAATTTGGTATAGATAAAGTACCGCTTAAGTATATAGGCACATGATTTTTGTTGATTTTTACCAACAAAATATTTGTTGCAGCCAGTTCATGTGTCAACGAGCGCAAATTGTGAAAGATGGCTTGGAAAAATTCAGTTCAGAGTTCAAAGCGCCACCTTGCAACAAACAGCGCCATGGAAACAGCTGTGGAGTGTTTGCATTGATGGTAATAAATTAGCTTCATATTTCTATATAGGAGTCACTTTGTCGAACTGTCGGTCGGTCTGTCCCGAAATTTCATCCGATCTTCACCAAACTTGGTCACAAGTTGTATCTTGATGATGTTTAAGCCAAGTATGAATATGGGTCATGCTGGGTCAAAAACTAGGTCATGGGGTCACTTAGTGTGTTTTAAACCGAAAGTTTGTCCGGACCATAACTATGTCATTTACCGTTAGATTTTAAAATAACTTGGTACATTTGTTCACCATCATGGGACGGTGTGTTGCGTGAAAAAAGTATGTCGATATCTCCAAGATCAAGGTCACACTTGGCGTTCAAAGGTTAAATGCTTGTCCGGGCCATAACTTTATCATTTATTGTGAGATTTTAAAATCATTTGGCACATTTGTTCACCTTCATGGGATGGTGTGTCGTGCGAAAGAATTACTTCAATATCTCGAAGGTCAAGGTAACACTTTCAGTTCAAAGATTAAAAATGGCCATAAATGAGCTTGTCTGGGCAATAACTATGTCATTCATTGTGAGATTTTAAAATCATTTGGCACATTTGTTCACCATCATTGGACGGTGTGTCGCGCAAAAGAATTGCGTCGATAACTCCAAGTTCAAGGTCACACTTTGAGTTCAAAGGTAAAAAAAGGCCATAAATGAGCTTGTCCAGGCCATAACTATGTTGTTCATTGTGAGATTTTAAAATCATTTGGCACATTTGTTCACCATTATTGGACGGTTTGTTGCGCAAAAGAATTACGTCTATATATGTAACGTCAAGGTCACACTGTGAGTTCAAAGGTCAAAATTTGCCATAAATGATCTTGTCCGGGCCATAACTATGTCATTTATTGTGAGATTTTAAAAATACATGGTACATTTGTTCACAGTCATTGGACGATGTGTCATGCAAAAGAATTATGTCGATAACTCCAAGGTCTAGGTCACACTTGGAGTTCAAAAGTAAAAAAATGGCCATAAATTTGGACTGCATGTCATGCTAAAGAATTCAAGAGTTCAAAGGTCGAAATTGCCATAAATGATAATGGCATTATCATTCTTAAAAATCGCCATAAATTTGATTCTCTTGTTTTGTGAAGACAGCATGCAAAATAGTCTGTTTCAATGCGGCACGTGGGGGTATTTGTAACGTCTGTGACAAAGCTCTAGTTTGCTTAGTAAAGATCTGCATTAACTTTTATTCAACAAAATAATGGGAGAATGTAGAATATAATCATAGTACCTTTCTGTTGGTGCATTGGTTTTTAGAGCCTTGCATTTTTTTTTTAATTTATAAAGGACATGATATTTCATATGTAATATCATAACCTGAGGATCAAACTGTGTTATAGAGTCCCACTTTTGTCAAATAACCCTGAAAAGGTTAAACAAGAAGATTACTCATATTTTAATTTTTATGAATGTGTCATATAATGAAAAAAAGCATTCTCTTTGCTCCATTATATAATTCTGTATGAAAAGTTGTTTTTCAGTGTCTTAATGGGATTGTATATTTATGATGCATAAAACATTAATACTTTTCACTGTCAAACTATCGTTCTTGCAATTTTATTTTCAGAAATAGTCAGGGCTTCCCCTGGCTAAAAAATTTCTTTAGCCAACATTTTAGCCAATTGGATTTTTTTGTAGCCAAATTTTAGAAACTGTAGCCAAAGTTTTAGCCAAGCATTTGGGACCGCCTCGTGAAAGTCTAGGGGTGTAAGAACACAAATAACTACAATATGAAGCTTAAATATATTTATTACTATAATCATCCTTTTAAAATATTGTACATAACAGAATATAAGTTTATAACAAAAAATATTTATAGATATGCATAGATCTAGATATACATACATCAATGTAATAATCATACTTTTATTCTACATAACAGAATATCAGTTTATACATACATCATAAGCACATGTTCAGTTCACATTGTTTACAAAATAAGCACATTTTCATTATATTCAAGATATTCATTCTTGAGCACATATTTCAATCTTTGCAAAACATAACAGTTGATAAAGACTAAAGATGCTTTATTTTCAAAGCCTCTCACTTCATATTGTTAGTTATATTTGGTCATTTGGATATGATATACATCAGCTTTGACAGCTTCTGTTGTTAAAACATTTTCTGTAAGAGGTCGATGTTTCTAGGCTCAAATAAATGAATGTTTTTCACGCATATTTCTTGACAGAAAGGCCCAGATAATTGCCATCATCCATTCTAGTTGCCTGAAAAATGATAAAACATAGTTTTACAAACTATCAACAACAAACCAACACATAAATGTCCGTATCTTTAAATGTCCGAATTTTTAACTTATCCGAAATATATTACAACAAGTGAATGGTATACTTTTTATTTCCGAAATTGTTGGTTTCTTAATCAAACTTTACCTTTCCCAAAATATTATAATAATGAAGCTATTAAACAGAAATGCTCTCAAATTCCTGTTGAAACAAGATTTCATGTGCTTTTGTGAAGAAATACTTTTTTGTTAAATGCTTTTGCCAGGCCCGTGGTATTGACATAATGTTCGATAACACCTTTAGATTTCACACCAGCAAGCGTTCTATACATAGATGGTGACGTCACTGCCAGTACACAATGCACCAGCAAGTTTCCTTTGTTTCGATGACCGGTTCTGACCGGTGTTGCTGCAGACTGCGTATCAAATTTTCTGGATAATAACACGATGATGTATTGACGCACAGTCGACGGTTTAAAGAGTTTACTATCTGGGATGGTACTTGACAGGCAAAAAACGTTTCGCCGAGCATTTTCGCCAACCGAGAATTTTATTCGCCGAATTTTAAAAACGTTTCGCCGAGCATTTTCGCCAACCGAGAATTTTATTCGCCGAATTTGCGAAATTTTCGCCAACGGCGAATTTGGCGAACGACAGCGGAAGCCCTGATAGTATTTTTTGTGAACACTTAATCTAGTGAATATATGCTTTTCTTATTGCAAACAAATTTATTTCCAGACTGCCAAATGTTTGGTCCTGAAAATGCATCCCACAATGTTGCGACAGGCCCATGATTCAGTTTATCGAGACTAGTCGTGAGACGCAGCTAGACTTCTGATTCATGGGGTGCGGCAAACATATCTGTGCGACTCGATGACTTCACTGTAAAGACCCGCACGGCATTTAAATGGATATATTATAAATATGTGTTGTTTCGCGAAACATGTTTTTGTAGCAGGAAGTGCTTTGGGCTCGATTAATCTGAGAACTCAACAAAATATTAATAAAATCCTTCTGTGCCAAAAACATATTGACTTAAATTAATTAATCCCGATGGCGTAAATGACTTATCATTTCATGTTCATGAACCGGTTTTAAAATACTTTGTAGACTTATCTGCTAGGCGGTGAGGACTTTTAGACCACCTGATAAACTTCAACTTTATTTGCCCTAGTTCAGTAACCGACTAAAGATATGCTAACATAATACTGATGACTGATGAGTCTGTTGTGTCTTATATTCTCATTGCTACTTAAAATATTAAGTCTATTTCAACGTTTAGACTAATAATAAGCAAATTCGTTAAATTGATATCCCCCGCCAAATAAATTTTGATTATTGATGGGTGCAGAACTAACAGAAAAGTTTATTTGAAGGGTTGTACCCTTATCTCACTTATTTAAAAGCAACAACATAGAAAAACAATTGGCAATAACTCTTATTTAAGAAGTGTAGGGTTATAGATTTTGTGCATGACACCTCTCCTCATTGATATCTTAACATCCATTAAATTTCATCTTTAAATCGTGTATAGTATCTGTGATATAGTCCTGTAAAGTAACATCAGACATGTACATATGTACTAGGGTTATGTTTCTTGTGCATGGCACTTATTCTCATTGACAATTATACACCCATGAAATTTCATGTTGAAATCTTGTATTTATAGTTTCTGAGATAAAGCCCTGAGAAGTTACATCATACAAAAACAACAAAGGGCAATAACTCTTATTTAAGAAAGTGAAGGGTTGTGGTTCTTATGCATGGTTCTATAAATGAGATATAGCCCTGAAAAGTTACATCATAAAATGACAATAACAAGTAAGGGCAATAACCGTTATGTAAGAAAGTATACGGTTATGGTTCTCGTGCATTGATAATTATACACCCATTAAGTTTCATGTTAAAATCTTGTATAGTATCTGAGATATAGCCCTAGTTACATCATACAAAAACAACAAAGAGCAATAACTCTTATATCAGAAAGTGGCGGGTTATGGTTCTTGTGCATGGCACCTCTCCTCAGCTATATTTATACACCCATAAAGTTTCATGTTGAAAACTTATATTGAGTTTCTGAGATAAAGCACTGAAAAGTTTGTGAGTGACTGCACTGACAGACAGACCAACGGTACGTTTAAGTATATTTAGCGTACCCGGGGTACATTAAAGTATACTTAAGAGTACACAGGGTACTTTAAAGCATTACCCGAGCCGAACCAACAATTACCAATCGAGCTTATTGACATATTAAATAAATGATGAATGTGGTAACTATGATTGTGTGAAATATAATACAATAGTTTTCCTGAATTGATATATAATATAATCTGAAAATATTTTCTTAAATCAATGTTGTATCTTTGTATTAAAAAACTGCAACACTCAGGACTGGAAATTAGGCATTGCCATATTTCTTTACAACGTAATGCATGTACATCATCGATATATATAACATTTAAAACGAAAATCGTTTTAAAATTCAAATGTTTGCATGGTGTTAGAACTACTGTTTTGATATCTTTGTTGTGAACAATGTGTTTAGGTTCAACGTCCGAAAAAAGATGTCCGAAAATAACTGCAAGCTGTTTAAACGCAAAATTAAGTTGAATTGAAACAACAATGCGTTAAATATTATTTTTCATCAATCTGACATTTTTCACGGCGACTGATCAGAGCAATATCACGGGGGTACTGTGAAAATCGTCAGATCTCACGATCTGACAATATTAACGCTACACCGGTCTATTTCGTTTCCGTAGAGATAGCTAATGTCATCCGTTTGTAAGCTCAAATTTGATTGGCTGACGGGTTCAATGGCTTATTTTAAAAATAAATGCTGCTTGAGCAGCATATTGCTGCTCGAGCAGGAATTTTGCTGCTCGAGCAGCATTTAAATGCTGCTCGACCAGTAAATTGCTGCTCGAGCAGCAATATGCTGCTCGAGCAGCACTTAAATGCTGCTCGAGCAGCATTTTTTTCTGCTCGAGCAGAAGTTAAAGTTTCGACCCCTTTGGTGCGCCATACAGCTTGGACCATCCTCAAGCTAACCATGATGGTGTGTTTGCAAGAATTGTCCATTTGGTAGACCATGATGAAGACCAGCTTTGTTGTGGCATGGCCTGACAATACTGTACAAGCCAGAGACCAGTATGTTTACTGTTGTTGAATAAGACCCATTTTTCATGTTTATTTTTCTGTGGGCCTGTTTAACAGAATTAATAATGCACTTTATCTATTTCAAATATGTTATTTTTCTGTGGACTTTTTAACGGAATTATTAATGCATTTTATCTATATCAAATATTTTATTTGTCTGTGGGCCTGTTTAACGGAATTAGTAATGCATTTTATCTTTATCAAATATTGTTGCTTGTAATATTATTATAGAACACGTAAAACTACTCATGTAATTGTCTCAGCTTAAAATCAAAAGTGTAGAAAATTTAACTCATTTACTGTCGAAACAGTGGCCATTATGTTCCTGCATCTTAAAAGTTGGACAATAACAGCTAATATATATATATATATATATATATATATATATATATATATATATATATATATATATATATAGATAGATTTTGCAAGGTTTTTTTAGTTTTTTATGTGTTCATATTTTTCAGAAAAAGGGTTAAGTGGTGACTGATCCTCTCACCCTCCTTATCCAGGAAACATTTCGGAACAACGTGTTGGCACTGAAGATGTGAAGGACACAGATTGATCACAGTACATCCTTTGGATACATGGACACCTTCAACGTGACGACAACAAAACTGTACCTGCCTTTTTTTTTGAAAGGAAGTAGTTAATAAAATTATTGTTAACAGCTTTTTTAGTCTTGTTGTTTAAGAATGCTTGCAACATTTAAGTGGATAAACGGTTGTTTTAAATTTGAATCTTCAGTAATGCATTCTTTATTAAATGATGTAATCTTATTTCTTTCAATTTAGTGTAAATAATAAGAACATAATTATCCTTTGTATACAAAATGAAAACCAAGTTTACTGTTCTATTAATCATTATTTATTTATCTTGTTCTTTTGTCAGAAATATTACAGGGGTATACATACAGTATTCCTTAAATAAAAGGGGCAGTTCCTAGAAAATTAACATGTATTTTAGCAATGCATATTCAAACTTTTTCCACATTTATAACCAGCAACAATATGTAAGTAGTATAATGTAACACAAATTAATACTATGAATTTACTACTGATTTTGCCGTGCCTGTCATCAAACATGTTTGACTGAAAGTTTCTTAAAAGATATTATGTGGAAGACTTAATCAATCATTTAATAAATGTTTGAGCCACGCTCTGAGAAAAGGGGGTTTAATGCATGTACTTAAGGTTGTCTAAAAATTAGGCTGTGCAGACTGCACAGGCTAATCAGGGGCAACACTTTCCGCCTTATCAGGATTTTCTCTAAGAGACTCCATTTCAACAAAAAATACAATAAAGCAGCAATTGTCTGCCTGATTGGTATGATCAGCACATGTTAATCTCGTACGACAATTTACGCACATGCATTAAGCCCCATTTTCCCAGGGCAAGGCTCACCTATTAGGTTTTAGCTGTCTATATGCTCTTTAACTTTTGAATCATGATGCAGTTTCATATAATAATGCATTATGAGTTGTATTTAATTGATGCATATTCTTTTGTTCAGTGTTGAACTCAACATGTATTATAATAAGGTGTTCACTTAACATTCTTGCAGTAATGTTTTGCTGTATAATATACATGTAATAATAAATCAAAATTAAACAACTAGCTTCTTATTTCTTCATGTTATTTATTAAAACATTTTAAACCAAAACAACAAAATCCATAACATAATGAACACAAAACATAATACTTTATATTCATGAAACAAAACTATAATTGATAACATTTTGAATAAATGGTTCCAACTTTCAACATTTGACAGATCAAATTATTTCTGAATTCCACCAATTTTTTATTTATGGATAAACAGCACTTTATCATCTTTATGACAGTTTATGTAAGGCTTTTACAATAAATGGTTGTTTATAGACTGATAAACAATGGAAAACAATACATAATCTATATATAGCATTGTGCTTTGATGTCATTGTTAATGGAACATAAACAAATGTGGTGTGCAGCACACACTCAACATTGACTATGGTAGCTTATACCTAAAAGAGTCAATAATTCCTGTTCATAGTCTTTACTTGTGACAAAAAATCAGGAAAATGCTGAGCCCAGTGTTTATTTAGCTATTTGCCAGACAAGGTTTTCACAAATTCTTCTGTTTCAGAGTGACCTATATCAAATACTTTGGATCCTCTATTGTAATAACAAAACAATTAATTCACCATGTTTGATCATGGGTCTCCCATAAAAAACTTAACACAAATCATGAAACATAACACCTTTAAGAGTCAACAATTCCTGTTAATAGTCTTGACTTATGACAAAAAAATCTGGAACTTGGCCCATTGTTTATGTAGTTATTTGCCAGACTTACTCTTCTTTTTCAGAGTGATCTATGATTGAATACTTTGGATCCTATATTTTTATAACAAAACAATTAACAAAATTCACAATACCTGACACACTTAAAATTCAAATACATATTCTCATGGCATTTCAGGGCACTTGTATGCTATGTTTATCAGTATTTTATCAATGATATTTCTGCCCTATGTTTATAAGCAGTTCACTTATTAAAATCACATTTTATCACCATGATGATGACAGGACAGTCGACCATAATGTCACACATTTGGTCACGCCTTCATATTACACAAATAAATTCAAGCATCATTTCAAATACTAAAGTCATCTACTGACTGAAAAAACAGCCAGGGTCACACATGCACTTTCATACTCAATGGTATACGTCCTATAAAACCATGCTGCCAAATTCACACAACATGTTCCTACCCATAGTCGGTTATCATTGATTTCAGCTTTGTCAATTTTTTAATTCATAATAATGGTATGTTGAAGTTAGTTAAAACAACATAGTTACATACACCATGTACCAATTTGTATGAGTAAATCTTCATATTGTTTCCGGGTTGCTTGCCCTTGACCTATTGGATATTGCAGCTCCTCATTAGCCGCAGGTGGATATATAAGGGGCAATTGTAGAGGCAATCAGCTTTGGATAAGCTGAATCAAAAAGGAACTTTGATCGAAGGGTTTTTTCCTTGATGATCTCTATGTACTCAGTGCATGTACGTGTATCCCTTCTTTTCATTGATTGGCACCACCGTCCAATTCCCTTGTCAAAAAAGTGGGAATAACCCGGTTTTAATCCGTGTTAAAACCGTGTTAAACCCTGCGGTATTGGCACCGGGTTAAAGCGTGTCTTTTAAACACACTTTTTGCTTACCGACTTGGTTTTTTGTAGGTAAAACCTGGATTTCACTATCATTAACCAACACGCTTATACCTTCTTATACCAACTTAAACCAACTAAAACTAACTTAAACCAACTTAAGTGGGTTAAAAGTGAGTGTGTTTTCCTTCTTTATGTTGGCTTTTAAACCCGCTTCTACACATCAAGTCGGTTTTTCCTGTTCTTAAGCGAGTTAAAAGTGGGTTTTTGTTTGAGCGTTAAGTGAGCTAAATGTGTGCTTTTCACAGATTAAGCGCAGTTTAAACTTACTTTAAAACCGTCTTATACCAACTTAAGTTGGTTAAAGTGAGTGTATTTTCCTTCTTTATGTTGGCTTTTAAACCCGCTTCTTCATATCAAGTCGGTTTTTCCTGTTCTTAAGCGAGTTAAAAGTGGGGTTTTGTTTGAGTGTTAAGTGAGCTAAATGTGTGCTTTTCTCAGATTAAACGCAGTTAAAATACGCTTTAAAACCGCGTTTTTCCAACTTAAGTTGGTTAAAAGTAAGTGTGTTTTCCTTCTTTATTTTGGATATACACCCGCTTCTACACATCAAGACGGTTTTTCCTGTTCTTAAGCGAGTTAAAAGTGGGTTTTTGTTTGAGCATTAAGTGAGCGAAATGTGTGCTTTTCACAGATTAAACGCAGTTAAAACTAGCTTTAAAACCTGTTAAATGCTCAGTAAAAACTAACTTTTCACCCACTTGAAAACTGAAAAACTTTTTTATGATAAGAACAAAAATATCATAAATTAAATTCTATTTACTGTTTTAAACGATAAAACATAAAATTTTACATATATATCCATATACACAGCATGATAAAACTATTTTTACAGACATGGCATTGTTATAATAAAATATATAATAGTGTTATAACATAACATTGAACACAAAGAAAGAACTGAAAAAAGGAAGATTGTATGGAATAAGTACAAACAAGAGATGTGTTTGTCAGAAACACAATGCCCCCTACTGCGCCATTTTGAAATAAAATTTCTATTTATCATTTGGCAGGTATAGAAATTATCTCTCTTTAAAGCTTATTACTTCCATTGGATTTTGACCTCTGACCTTTAAGGATGACCTTGACCCTGCACCACTCAAAATGTGCAGCTCAATGAGATACACATGCATGCTAAATATCAAGTTGCTTTCTTCAATATTGCAAAAGTTATGACCAATGCTTAAGTTTTCGGACGGATAGACAGACAGACAGACAGTTATATGAGACCCTACCGGGAGCATAAAAATAAGTTAATGTTGTTGAAACAGGTGCAAATCAATATAACAAAGTTAAAACAATGGTTAAATAATCATTTTAACAGCACATTTTATTTACAAAGACTTCAGTCTACTTGTGCATCAGCCGCAGACGCCTTAAACAACCTCTCATCTTTTCTTCAACATCAACCAGAGGCTTGTCAAAGGTTTTGGCTATGACATCTGAAAAAATATAATAGACTATTCATTTTAAAAAACATGCCAAAAAAACAAAATCTGTTCTTAAATAGAAAATACTCTAGCCAGAAAAAGAGGTTAAATATTTGCATATTAAGAAAGTCAACACAAATGAGTTTAGAACTGATTGTCCTGGAGACAGTGACTAGAGACACAGACAATGTTATTCAATCCCTGTCTTCATGAATTAAAAAAAACCATTGTTAACTGTCACTTGGATAATAAAAACTCCCCCTTTTCACAAATGATGTAATATAATGATCATTTATGCGACTGTAAACAGTAAGTGATCTGAAAAATATTTGTAGGTTGTGTATTGAATTTCTATACGGATAACTGGTACTTCAAATTTTTATGATGAAGAAAAAGTACCAATGATTGCATTTCTCTCAGCAGCGGGGAGGCATGGTCTTGGTGACCCCGTTGTAGTTGTTGCTCCCTTCATGGAACAAGTCACAAGCTGGTGGGGAGTGAATAGTCGGCACATGGCCTGTGCGATGGCCTTCACCTCCCTGGTTTCATGCTGGATTTCAGCTTTAATGATACTCTGGAACCAAAAAAAGAAAAGGAGTTTTGACAAAATATTTACAATTGGTAATTTTCCAAAGCTTGTAATTTACTTTCATCACATTTCAAACTCTAAAAATAATTGTCACATTTGTCAGAATTATAACGCTTTTAAAATGCAATAACCAGTTTTACCTCTCAACAAATCCAGCTTTCTTGTTCAATGACAGGGCGAGGTTTGCCCACTTCAGTTCCCCTCAAGTGCAGGGTAAAAGCCTGGTGTAAAAGTCCATACATCAGGTAGTATGATTACCCCTTTTGCGTTTGGGGCAAGAGTTTAACCTTCAAAATTAAAATATAAAAGTTCCTATTAAATATGAGGGAAAGAAATCTGTTCAGTAATAACCAGAAATATCTATCAATAACAATAAAGATGACAATAATCATAAAACACAACCACAATAATTTACTGTACACAGCATTTACACTTTGTCATGTGTATGTTTATCTATTTTTGCTTCAAAATGTGTTGTTTTTCCTTTAAATTGCAATACATAAACTTATCAATTTACATTTCCCAGTGACAATACATAAATATAATAATGATCATAATTAATTCAATAAACTAAATAAAAAAAGTATGAAGAAATGACAATACAAACCTGTTAAAACTGTTCTTCAGTATTCCAAAAAAAACACAGTTGAACCTCTTTTCCAACAAACTTATTGTTGATTTCCAAATTGTAGTAAAAAACACATTGTTTTCATCACACAATACTTTATGCTGACAGTATTTCAATACATTTTACAGAACAATTATTAGTCTTGATGTTAATTATATTTAGCTCAATATAGACGAGTTAATTGTTATTGTTTACATTCGGGATTTTTCGCGCATGCGCACTGACTGGTTGGCAAAAACACTGGTTACAGTAACGTAAAACATGTATAAAGGGCTTTTGTTTAGTCAATTAAACGATAAAAAATCCGAAATAAACATTACAACTCTTATACAATAGTGCAAATATATCATATTTAGTACCAATAAATAAATGTATCATCGTATGTATAATTTCCTCTTTATAAAAATACAAATTAGTTATTAGCATCAGAGTAAACGTGGTCGGAAGACTAAATACTGACAATACCACACAACAAAACAATAAATTAGCCGTATTCTTTTTTATAGTAAGACTTTAAAAAATGATATTTAAAAACTTATAAAACATATATTAATTTGATTATAACTAGAAATGGCGCGGCAGAGGCCGACGCGTATCCCCACGCCGAATGTTTGACCTAGGTGTGCCCCAGGGTTGGTAATGGGGCCATGCATAGCTGAGATTGACCGTATTGTCATAAGAGAAGTTCATCATCAATTAGAAGTGAATTGGTGTAGAAATGAAGAAGTTATAGTAAAAGGCAATTTTGGGTGGGTGTGACATATGTGGGCAGGGCGCCCCAGGGTTGGTAATTGTGCCATGCATAGTTGAGATTGACCGTATTGTCATAAGAGAAGTTCAGTATCAATTTGAAGTGAATCGGTGTAGAAATGAAGAAATTATAGTAAAAGGCAATTTTGGGCGGGTGTGGTCTATGTGGGCGGGGCCCCAGGGTTGGTAATGGGGCCATGCATAGTTGAGATTGACCGTATTGTCATAAGAGAGGTTCAGTATCAATTTGAAGTGAATCGGTGTAGAAATGAAGAAATTATAGTAAAAGGCAATTTTGGGTGGGTGTGGTCTATGTGGGCGGGGCGCCCCAGGGTTGGCAATGGGGCCATGCATAGTTGAGATTGACTGTATTGTCATAAGAGAAGTTCAATATCAATTTGAAGTGAATCGGTGTAGAAATGAAGAAATTATAGTAAAGGCAATTTTGGGTGTGGTCTATGTGGGCGGGGCCCCAGGGTTGGTTATGGGGCCATGCATAGTTGAGATTGACCCTAATGTCATAAGAGAAGTTCAGTATCAATTTGAAGTGAATCCGTGTAGAAATGAAAAAATTATAGTAAATGGAATTTTTTGGTGGGTGTGGCCTATGTGGGCGGGCGCCCCAGGGTTGGGATTGGGGCCATGCATAGTTGAGATTGACCCTAATGTCATAACAAAAGTTCAGTATCAATTTGAAGTGAATCCGTGTAGAAATGAAAAAATTATAGTAAATGGAAATTTTTGGTGGGTGTGGCCTATGTGGGCGGGGCGCCCCAGGGTTGGGAATGGGGCCATGCATGGTTGAGATTGACCGTATTGTCATAAGAGAGGTCCAGTATCAATTTGAAGTGAATCGGTGTAGAAATAAAGAAGTAAATGTAAAATAACCTAAAAAAATGAATGATAATTTCTGACGCGGCCCCACCCCAACCGCTATAACTTTTGACCCAGGGGTCAGATCAAAATTCCAAATAGTGCAGGGTCGCACATATGCTCATAGCTACCAGGTGTGTAAGTTTCAAGGTTCTAGTGCTTTTAGTGTAGGAGGAGATAGTGGCCAGGACGGACGGACAGACAGACAGACAGACAGACAGACAGACAGACAGACAGACAGACGGACGGACGGACGGACAGACGGCGGAGATAACCACAATATCCCCACCTTTTTTTCAAAAAGCGTGGGGATAACTATAAACGGTGTGGATATTGTTATTGCTCATCAGCGATCGAAAGTGTATTATAAGAGGCGCATTTGATCAATTATAAAACAAAGCCATTAAAAACGGAATACATTACAATCGTTAAATGTTGTGGTAATTTTCTTTTCCATAGAATGAATTTTCGTTTCGTTTCCATTGAATTACAATATTAATAAATTTTAATATACAAATGAAAATAAAACCTGCATCTTGTGCAAATTGAACTGTCTTTGCATGTATATTGAAATCTCTTAACAAGTAATAAGGAGTGATACATTTAACAATCTAGCATTTTATGATAAATATATATATTAATTTAATTTATTTTACACAAATATTGTTTATCCATTGTGATTGCTTGGTTTCATGATGGTGTTACGTGCAATGCAAGAACGTACAATCTTTACACTAAATTGACGAGTTTACATTTGCCGGTACCCGCGGTAAATACAGTAGCAGTAATATTGAACAATATTTTAAATTTAAAGTTATAAAGCACTGTATTATTATGATTAAACTGGCTTACTTATAAATACGCATGTTCTTGTTAATCCGTTTCAGACAAATATCTTCTTTTTTTAATATGTTAAATTATTTATTAAAGCAAATGTTACGTATTTTGGCTTTAATATTTGGCTTGCTCAATATGACTGCTCAATATGCCAAGAGATGGCATGGAGGTATCATAAAGTCTGCCACATGTGGTCTATGCAGGGACCCAATTAAAGTATTGGTCACTATGTTTATGACACCGGCATGTTTTCTGTGTAATTGTCTGGGCAGTCTCCGATCATAACGAGATAATAGTGTCAAAATTGGTGTGCACAATTAAATAAAACAATGAGATTTATTAATTTATTTGTTGTGTAACAAGGTAAGTCTGTACAGATATATTAAGATTAAAATCAGTTACTATATGTTGCGCACAAAAAGCGATCTATTTGATGTTTGTTTTTATCCTTATTTGTGTTTTTTCATTAAATTTAATTTATTCTAAAATAATTTCCATTTTTGAAATTTTGTATCTAAAATGGACGTGAAGATGCGTTTAGTAGAGATTTTTGTGGTAACCACATAACGAGCTCGTAGATAGTGTACGTTCCACTCCATAGCTCGTTTTTAGCACGGAGTGTATATTGACGTAATTGATGTAATCTAGAGTCCGTGTTTTTAGTAAACACAAATAATAACAACAATATAATCGTTCCAAAAATGAAATTCACGCATGCTTATGTTTTATTCAGACATAAATAGTAAAATTATATTTGATACAGTTCATGAGTATCAATAAAAACGATGATAATGTCAACCTTCTCTATATGCGCTTATAAGAATTCCACCTCTTTTTGCCAACCAGTGGGCGGAGTCTAAACTTTGCAGGTGCGTGTGACGTCACGCGTTAACTCGTCTATTCAATTGCTGAAACCAGCTTGTTTTTCAAAAGTTGTTGTTTTCAAATAATTTCCTGTGCAAAAATTTGAACCAATCAAAAGTCTTATACCTCATTCCAGCCTTATGTCTGGGCAACCCCTATCAGTAGCCTTATCTTAGATAATCAGTACCCTGTTTAGCTCTGAATGCCTGACATATTGTTATCTGTTTATTGTTAGTGGTGTGAAAAGGGGTGTTTTTAGGTAGTCTTGTTATTTTGTTGACTGTTTATGTAACACAGGTCATGTTTGGCAACTTATTATTTTATTGCAAATTAAGAAAATGGATATGATGGTATCATATGAAAATATCAAAATCTTGCATAACTTATATACACAAATAAATAGATTATTTCCAAAAAAATGTTTCCAATACCATAATTATTTAAATAGGCAGATTTAACAAGTAAATACTGTTTTAAACAAATATAAACAATCATATAAGATTGTTTTAAAATTTAAAAAAATATAATAATTTTAAGACATAAAACAATCATAAGATATTGTTAATAATAAAAACAAATATAAAAAAAAAATCATCGTGAAACACAAACTCTTTCATTTTCAGGTATAAAACAAAGTTTGATCATTATTATAGTTTTTGGCAGTGATACTTGTTGTCCATCTGTGAACCTGTGATGTTCTGAAAGAGCCATTTTCATCCAATATTCACTAAAAAATTATGGGGAGCACACACATGTACAATAGGGACAATGGCAAACAAGCTGTAAAAAAGCCCCTTTACAATTGACTTGTATTATATATGGCTATAAACATGAAAAAAAGACCTAGTTGAAGAATTATTGTTTTATTGATGAGTATTATTTTTTCAATGTGTGTTAAAGTGAGTTTTTTAGCCTGGTTTCAGCTCTCAAATTATTTACAAAAAGACCAATTTAAACTCACTTAAACCCACTTCTGTTTAAAAAAAGATCAACTTCTGTTGTAAAAGACTCGCTTATAAAACAAAAAGACACACTTAAACACACATAAACCAACTCATAAATAAAAAGGCTCGCTTTTGACACACAAAAAACCGACTCCTTACAGAAAAAAACTCGCTTAAACACACATCTTCTTAAAATAACCAACTTTAAACTCAGTTAAGCACAGTTTAGCGCACATAAAACTCGCTTTTAATAGCAAAAACCAACTTTTGCTGAGAAAAACTCAGAACAAACACAGTTTTATGTTGGTTTAAGCGTGTTTTGGTATGAAAGTGGGTTATTTTTTTGACAATTGTTGGCTGCCTTCAATTTACTCTGAAATAACATATAAGCATATTTGTAATTTTGAAATGTACACTAAAACTTATCATAAAAGCTATGTATGAAAGTTGTTTGCTATTTTAAACATTATTTTATTCATATCATGCCAATCAGGTAACATACCAATACTTTTTTGGGCTACTTGATTCACCAGTATTAACTTATGAACCTACCAATACTTTTCTGGGCTACTTGATTCACCAGTATTAACTTATGAACCTACCAATACTTTTCTGGGCTACTTGATTCACCAGTATTAACTTATGAACCTACCAATACTTCTCTGGGCTACTTGATTCACCAGTATTAACTTATGAACCTACCAATACTTTTCTGGGCTACTTGATTCACCAGTATTAACTTATGAACCTACCAATACTTTTCTGGGCTACTTGATTCACCAGTATTAACTTATGAACCTACCAATACTTCTCTGGGCTACTTGATTCACCAGTATTAACTTATTAACCTACCAATACTTTTCTTGGCTTCTTGATTCACCAGTATGACTATGAGCTTATTATATGATGAAGTTATCATAATTGAGTCACTAACTGACAATTACTGTACTACTAGAGATTGGAGGAGAATGGCATTGAAATAATTTCATGACCAATCACCATGCAAGTTATCTGAACGGTTCAGAAAACAAACCAGCTATCCGATATTCTCTGGTTTTCATAACATAAAAAGTTTCTGGTAAAAAAAAAAGATAAAGCAATTATATTACCAAGGAACTTTAGGAAGCACATAGAATCTTATTGAATATAAATATATATTATTTTATCAATTAAAATATGCTGAGACAGGGTTGTTTGCATACTCTAAGTAAGATGTTATCTCTCCAATTCCTGACACATGACCAGGTGTGGTACTTCCTTGTGACACAAATGACAGGCCAGGACCTGGCTGGGGCTGATGATCGTGCATAGGTGAAGAGTTTGTTGATCTAACATTATGCTGAACAGTCAAACTTGCAATAGTTTGGCCAGCACGTCTTCCTAAAAACCTTAAAAAGAAGGTTTGTTTTAGAGCATAAAATTGATCACATATCAATTTAAAAAAACAACAAAATTGATGTTAAAATCAGGGAATAAACTGTGTAATCATATTATCATATCATGATAATTGATTACATAATATAACATACATTTGCATACCAGTATATTTTATAATATAATATATACCGAATAAATTAATCATTCATCATTTATCATTAATTTCATGCTTCATTTGACTCGTGTTGGAGACAGTGTTCCTTGTAAGTTATAACGAATTCATTAAGTTGATACGAACATCTTGGCATAGGGGCATAAAGGCTTATTTTAAAACGCGCAATGAACAAATTATGTTATCAGTGCGTATCTGGTTTCGTTGCAGACAATAAAACTAAATACCTATCCAAACTTTTGCTAAAATTCCTTTGTAAATAGGCAACACTTGCCAAAAACTAAACGTAGCTTCTAAAATATGACTTACATTTCGTGTGTTTAAGCCATTACCTTGTCTTCGTCTCTTCCAACGATCCTCCTATGGTTCTGCAAACACTTAGTCTTGTCGCCAAGATTGAATAAATTCGAGCGATGTCGCTGGCTCCGGCTTTTGTTTCTCTTTTTTCGATCACAAAAATGGGATGCATTGTTTGTAAACCCAAAGCGGATAAGCGCAGCACGCATGCGCATGCTGCATTCTGGTATACTAGTTGGGATCCCATTCACAATTTCTGACTAAAAATAACTCATTTCGCGTTTGAGACGCTTTATAATTTTCAGGTTTTCAAATCGTCAAAAGTTGCATTTAATGGAAATTTTAGAGCATGGAAACAATTTGTTTGTTTTTTTTAAAGCAAATATCATAACTACAATGAAAATTTGCAAATCCGAAACAATTTTTTTCAATTTTGTCAATTTATCAAAGTGTGAACAAGCCCCTTTAAAATATTCCTCGATGCAGTTATTTTTATTCATTCACCAATATATGTAGAAATGTATCCAAGAAATGAGCATTCTTTGATTTATAGCGCGACATAAATATGTTACGACTCTGGTTGACTTTCCATACGGGGTTGGCTTCAGCGTACAGGTATGTCAATACTATATAAACTGTGCGCTGAAGTTTCTTTAGCTAATGCCAATGCTGCCATAGAGACCCATGATGAAACTGCCAACTGTTATAGCAGTTTTCCCGTCTTTGCTGTATTTTAGATTGTGCAAGCCTAGTTTTAATTTAAATATGAGCATGGCTTCTTTTGGACATTGGAATAAAAAAAAATGTCTTGCAACTTCTAAGAAAATCTCATTTCACCGAACTCAAACACCCCCAGGCTTTTGCAGTGAGATTTCAACAAAAGCAGGGTTTTTTTTGGCCCGATTTTATAGCCGAAATTCGGCTATGTTCCCAATCCCAAAAAGTATACTTTTTTCCCAAAATGTGGCCAAAAATTCCCAATTTAAAAAAAAAAAAAAAAAAAAATTTTTTTTTTTTTGGGGGGGGAAAGTCTAATGTGTATTTTATCTCAATTTTAATTCAATTACATATAACAAAGTATTATATGATTTTGTTCTTTTAATTAGAATGATTATAAATGGTTATATCAAATTTAGTATTTGCCTAATCAGTGGACTTTTCGTGTGGAAAAAAAGGCTAATTAATTTATTTTCCCAATTTCATGAAAATGCCGATAAAATTCCCAATTCCAAAGCCATGGGCTATCTTCCCAAAAAGTGGAAAAAAAACCCTGAAAAGCGATGTACTTAAGGGGTGTTGATGCAGTTTTGCTGATTTTTAAAAAATAACCATCTTTAGAATGTTGGTTCCTTGCTAGAGAATAACTAGCCTAGAATCATGTACATGTTGTGTTATGTGTATCTAGTTATTTTAATTATTTTTTTTTAAATTATTGAGCAACAATTTTGCCGACATGACAAATTACATAACATAGAAAAATGAGCCCACTATGTACATTACTTATGACGTTATTTTGGTCTGTTATTACTCTTTAAGAAAAAACCTATAAAGTCATGGATAACGACATTTATTTAGTTTCTGAACACTTTTTCTCACGCATGGACTCGCATAATCCCAACTGGATTGATTCCCCAATGCATCTGTATCAGCGCAACTCTTATCAATAACTGCATACTTACTTCTTTTCTCATCGCTGTTCAGTGCCAGATTATCCTGTATATTCCATTTTAAATAGTAAACTCAAGAATTTATAAACATAAACATTCACCTTTTTTCTTAAGTACCAAATTAATTTTTGGCATATGTGACAATTAAAAGATGTGATGCAATAATGTTTAATCGAGACGGGGTTTTCCAACTGAACACACGTATGTCGCCTGACTTGCTGTTCAATAAATACACCAACACATTTCACGTGACGTTGTACACGTCTTCATAGTTTTCACGCGCTTTTTACTGAGACAAAGAAACCGCAAAAATACACGAAGCACTGTTTATTTGAAGCTACAATTTGTTTATGTGGCGTTGACAATAAAATTCAGAAGCGTGTTTCGGATTACAAATTTATTTATGCCAATTTGAGAATTCGACAGAACAATTTAGTGGTATGTAATGAATTCAACTTTAAGTTATTAAAATTCTTTACATCAAATATATTATTTAACTGTATTTTGCATGTAATGCGCAATTTCCACGAGAAGAGCAAATGTGGGATAAATTTCTTGCTCAGAAAAATTCCAGTGGTCAGGGTGGGATTCGAACCAGGGTCCTCTCGTTTACTAAGCCAGTGATCTACCATTACACCACTGTTCCGACTCATTTGTCGGCTGCATAATTTTACTGGAGGTAATGCTGGCCTACGAGTGCTGTCGCTAATGCAAAGCATGCACTCTCATTGGCCAATATTGATTGTATACAACGACGCTCGCCCAGCGTAGCTAAGCTCATACAGACTTGCAAAACTCGCTACATTATTTGTACGCTATCGCGTCCAAATAAAAATCTTCTTGTCCATAACCGTATGGCATAGGGCTACAAAATTTGGTATGTAATGACATTTTATAGTCCTCTACCAAGTTTGTTCAAATTAAGCCCCTGGGATCAAATTTGACCGTTCCCCAGGGGTCACAAAATTGAACATATGCTTATATTGGGCCCATTTTGTGCAAACTATAAGAATGTTCTTGTCCATAACCATTGGGCCTATTTCTACCAAATTCGGTAGGTAGTGACATATAATAGTTCTCTACTTAGTTTGTTCAAATTATGAACAAATGAACATATGCTTAAATAAGGCCTATTGTGTGCAAACTTTAAAAATCTTCTTGTTCTTAATTATAGAGCCTAGGGCTACTAAATTTGGTATGTAGTGATATCTAATAGTCCTCTACCAAATTTGCTCAAATTATTCCCCTGGGCTCTAATTTGACCCCGTCCGGGGGTCACAAAACTGAACATATGACGTTTACCAGTGGAGATTTGTAACTGAAAAAGCTTTTGTCTTCATCATTCTGTAAATTACTGTACAAATAAATATTCTTTGAAAACTGAAGACTGCATTTTGAACAAAGCATTATATTAATTAGAATAAATGTCAATGAAACAAAACATTAACAAAAATAACAGTTCTGAACGATCAAGACGCTTTCCCCAGTTGCGTAAATTTTGGACATTAAATTCGGATGCGGATTTTATAACAGAAAAACTTTTGGTTCAGCGGTTAAAAAACAGGGTCGTCGGGTAACCGGAAACAAGACTTCTTTTTCGTTTGGACTATATTGGACAAAGCAATATAACGGACCGTGATATATTGGAGTCAATTTTCAACTATAAATCAGCGATTTTTTAAAAACATTTTCTGAGGGGGAAAAATCAGTTTAGGGGGAAAAAAGATACTTTTCAGGTGGTGGACTGCAGCCAAAATTCGGCGGCAGATTTGATAGATTGAGGGCCCTGCATGCACATAAAATGTTTGATCCCTTAGACCTCGACCTTTAACCTAGGGTCCGCATTTAGATTTTGAAATCTATTATGTGGTTATCTCTGCCGTCTGTCCTCCTTCCATCCGTCCGTCCTGGCCACTATCTCCTCCTACATTATGAACACTACAACCTTGAAACTTACACACATGGTAGCTATGAGCATATGTTCCACAGTGCACTATTTGGAATTTCGATGTGACCCCTGGGTAAAAAGTTATGGGGTTGGGGTGGGGCTGGGTCAGAGATTTTCACTCATTTTTATGCCCCCATATCCAATGATCATGGGATTGTTTTTGGTCTGTCTGCCTGCCTGCCTGCCCGCCTGCAAACACATCCGCCAGCCAGCCAGCCTGCGCCATTTCTTGTTTACATTTCTTGTAGTCAGAACCAATATTGTTTACATTTCTTTTAGTCAGGACCAATATTGTTTACATTTCTTTTAGCAAGGACTGTTTGTTCGCTTGTTTCAAGATGAAAATCTCAAACACATAGCATACCATCATAAACACACAGCATACCATCACAAACACACAGCATTACCATCACAGACACACAGCATACCATAACAAACACACAGCATACCATCACAAACACACAGCTTGCCATCACAAACACACAGCATACCAAAACAAACACACTGCATATCATCACAAACACACAGCATACCAAAACAAACAAACAGCATTATATGGCAAGCACACAGCATATTATTATAGGAACACATAATATTATTTAAAAGTGAGGATTTTAGTTTTAGTGATTAATAGTCTTGAATACTGATGATAAAATGTTGCCTTTTCATAGATAAATACATGTAATAGATGGAATTAGAAAATAATTGAATTTTGATGTGGCAAATAGTTGAATAAGGTCAACTTTGATTCCTTGAATCAATCATATTTTTGTTTCATGAATATAGAGTAGTATAATTTGTGTTCATTATGTAATTGATTTTGTTGTTATTCTTTGATAAAAATATAAATAAACAAGCACATTTGTTAAATTGATATCACCCGCCACATGCTTGCAACGCCAAATTCTGTAAACAACTACTGCTTTAGATTCATTCATTGATACTATTCAATTAAGGTTTAATGAAATCCAAAAAGCAGTTAAAATACCAATACAAACATGTATTTTTATGTAAAAAGTGGCCATAACTCCATTATTGACCAATTGTTTGAGTGACAATTTGACCTTTACCATCCTCTTACCTATATACCTTTAAATCTTTTGTTGATATGTTTCATTTTAAACAGCTTATTTGTAATCCAACCAGATTTGGAAATACTAGTTCTACTATTATTGATTTGATCTTAACTTCAGATAAGGACAAAATTTCACAGTCTGGTGTAATACAAACTTCTTTTAGTGACCATTTTGTAATATTTTGTACCAGGAAATCTGTCAACAAACAAGTCAGATTAAAGCAAAGGACTGAACCTTGGATGGACTCAGATATTTTGCAGGCTATAAATGAAAGAGATAGAGCTTTTCACAAATATAAAGTTGATAAGTCTGAAATAAGTTATAACACTTTTAAGAAATTGAGAAATTCTGTTCAAAGTCTTATTCTTAGTGCTAAGAAAAATTATTACAAAAGTACCCTAGAAGAAAACAAAAATAATTCTAATTCTCTATGGAAAATACTTAAATCCCTTGGCTTGCCTTCAAAGAAAGGTTCTTCTACTCCTAATGCAAATATATGCTTAAAAATAAATGACAGTATTTGTTTTGAAAAGAAATGTATTGCTGAGACATTTAACAGCTACTACACAACAGTTGCTTCTGAACTTGTTAAGAAACTTCCAGAAAAGGTATACACATATGGCTGTAGTTTTATTTATTCATTTTACAGTAGTAAAGGGGTTCATCCTAATAGTTATTCCTTTTCACTTGTGACTGAGAGTATAGTCTTGAAATACTTAAATTCACTTAGTATTAAAAAGGCCACTGGGTTGGATGGTATACCTTCTAGGTTTGTAAAGGATGGGTCTTCTATCATTGCTGCCCCCCTTGCTCATGTCATTAACTTGTCACTTATACAAGGGGTCGTCCCTGATGATCTTAAGTCTGCAAGAGTTGTCCCTCTTTTTAAGAAGAATGATAAGCTTTGTGTTGGTAATTACAGACCTGTCTCTATTTTAAATATCATTTCAAAGATACTTGAACGTGTTGTGTATGACCAAGTTGAAAAGTATTTCCAAGATCAAGACTTATTGTATAAATATCAGTCTGGGTTTAGGAGGGGTTATTCCACCGACACATGTCTTATTCACTTATCTGACTTCATTAGAGGTGAAAATGATAAAGGTAATGTTGTAGGCATGGTTCTTTTAGACTTACAGAAGGCTTTTGATACCGTGGACCACTCGATACTTTTAATGAAACTTCGTGCTTCTGGTCTGGGAGATGATATAACAATGTGGTTACAGTCATATTTGTCTGACAGGAAACAGCTTGTTGATGTGTCTGGCACCTTTTCGTCGTCAGAAAACATTTCCTGTGGTGTCCCACAGGGCTCCATTCTTGGTCCCTTGTTATTTTTAATCTACGTAAATGATATGTCAGCTGTTGTTAAACATAAATTACTCTTGTATGCTGATGATTCTGCCATTTTAGTTTCGGATAAAAGTATATCTACGGTTGAGAAGATGCTTAGTGATGATTTAAAGCAAGTCAGTGAATGGTTAATTGACAACAAACTGTCATTGCACCTAGGTAAGACCGAATCAATTCTGTTTGGTTCACGGCAGAAACTCAGGTCACAATCCTTTCTAAATATTTCATGTGATGGAACACCCATTTCATCTACATCATCAGTCAAGTATTTAGGGGTTACAATTGATCAAAATTTGTCTTTTACTTCTATGGCAGAGTCAGTCATCAAGAAGGCCAATGCAAGGTTAAAGTTTTTATATCGAAAAAAGGAATTTTTATCCACAGATACTAGAAGGCTTCTAGTCATGTCATTATTTCACTTCCACTTTGACTTCGGTTGTTCTGTTTGGTACACTGGTTTAACTCAAATGTTAAAAAACAAGTTACAGGTCACCCAAAATAAACTTATCAGGTTCATATTAAATTTACATCCTAGGTCTCACATTGGTAAAGAACATTTTACTAGACTTAACTGGTTGCCTATTGAAAGTCGAGTAAACCAGATCACACTTTGTCATGTTTTTAAAATAAGCTCTAAGTTGGCTCCGCTATATATGGAAGATAATTTTACTCCTATCAGTAATATTCACAATAAGAATACTAGGTTCAGAGTTAGAACACAGTCAGACTCTCCTAATACTGATCTAAACATGCATGATTGCAATAGGTTTGCCATTCCAAGGGTCAAGGGTTCTGGCAAAAAGTCATTTGCTTTCAATGGGTGTACTCTCTGGAACTCTCTTCCTCAGCCTATCAGAGATGCCAAAAGTATTCCATCTTTTAAACACAGTGTTAGGGAGCATTTTTTAAGCCAGATAGATTTTTAATGTGCATCTTTTTAAGATTTCTTACTGTTGATTTAACTTGAATGTCAATATAGATAGATTTATTGTGTCTTATCTAGTTGCTGTATGATTATTCTTTAGCTTGGCAAATAATTTTATGTTAATTTTTAAACACTTAAATTGTGATAACTTCTTAATAATTGTCTAGTCTAGAACTTATCAGAATATATTCTATGCATTTAGGTTAGTGTAACTTAAATATGTCATATGTCTTTCATTATTATTCAATGTGATATTACTATATACTGTGATATAAAACGTTGTCTCCTATGTCATACAATATTATAACTAAAGGACCACAATGGAAATAAGGGTTTAATTGCAAACCCTTTATTGTGCAATCCTTAACGTATAATGTTGATTGACATGGCTTTGTTTATACATGCAGGTTGTTTTTTATTACTTATTGTGTGTATATAACATGCTGCCATGTAAATCTATGCATTTTATGTTGAAATAAATCTATCTATCTCTATCTATGTACACTATAGCTATAACTATATTCGTCCACCTATGGCTAGTTAATAAAACAAAGAAAAGAGAAGCTTTTTCTTAAACTTTTATTTATTATTATATCTTACAACAAACATTTTTCCAAGAATGTTAAGGGAACAAACAATTAAAATAACATATTAGATCAACACCATGTTTAAGAGAATATGTATAATTTAAAACCCAAACATAATAAAATATTACATTTAACTGCATCATGTTTAAAAATTTGAAGATATTGGTACTTTATTGCATTATTATGTAAATCATAACAACATAAAGCAAATAATCCTTACAAAATGAAATCCAACTGTACTGTTTTAATAATCATTATTAAATTGATGATTAAATCTTATTGAAACTTGGTCAGAATGTTCATCTTGTCATTATGAAGGCTATGTCAGAATTAAAGTCAATTGTGGTCAAAAACTAGAAAACCTAGTAAAGTCTTCAACTATTGGTAACCAATTTTTTTTTCATTATGCCCCCCTTCGAAGAAGAGGGGGTTTATTGCTTTGCACATGTGGGTCTGTCGGTCCGTCCACCAGGTGGTTTCCGGATGATAACTAAAGAACCCTTGGGCCTAGGATCATGAAACTTCATAGGTACATTGATCATGACTCACAGATGACCCCTAATGATTTTGAGGTCACTAGGTCAAAGGTCAAGGTCACATTGATGCGAAATAGTAAAATGGTTTCCGGATGATAACTCAAGAAGGCATACGCCTAGGATCATAAAACTTCAAAGGTAAATTGATCATGACTTGCAGATGACCCCTATTGATTTTTAGGTCACTAGGTCAAAGGTCAAGGTCATGGTGATCCAAAATAGTAAAATAGTTTCCGGATGATAAATCAAGAACGCATACGCCCAGGATCTTGAAACTTTATTGTTAGATTGATAATGACTCGCAGATGACCCCTATTGATTTTGAGGTCACTAGGTCAAAGGTCAAGGTCACGGTGACCCAAAACAGTAAAATGATTTTTGGATGATAACTCAAGAACACATACGCCAAGGATCATGAAACTTCATAGGTAGATTGATTATGACTCGCAGATGACCCCTATCAATTTTGAGGTCACTAGGTCAAGGTCACGGTGACCCGAAATAGTAAAATGGTTTTGGGATTTTAACTCAAGAACGCTTTTGCCTAGGATCATGAAACTTCATGGGTAGATTGATCATGACTCGCAGATGACCCCTATTGATTTTGAGGTCACTAGGTCAAAGGTCAATGTCACGGTGACCTGAAATAGTAAAATGGTTTCCGGATGATAACTCAAGAACGCTTACGCCTAGGATCATGAAACTTCATGGGTACATTGATCATGACTTGCATATGACCCCTATTGATTTTCAAGTCACTAGGTCAAAGGTCAAGGTCATGGTGACCCAAACAGTAAAATTGTTTCCGGATGATAACTCAAGAATGCTTTTGCCTAGGATCATGACACTTCATAGGTACATTGATCATGACTCGCAGATGACCCCTAATGATTTTCAGGTCACTAGGTCAAAGGTCAAGGTCACAGTGACAAAAAACGTATTCACACAATGGCTGCCACTACAACGGACAGCCCATATGGGGGGGCATGCATGTTTTACAAACAGCCCTTGTTCATTTTTGTTTTTGTATATTCACAGTTGATGTACCGAAGGCAGATTGGTCAGCCAGTGAAACACATTCTGAGAGTATTGAGAATAAATGGAACTCTAGCCAGATACTGGACATGTACTAGTATACTACCAACCTCCTTTCCTGTCTATATGGAAGTGATTGTACAGTAGTTGTAATAGTTGCCAATTGAGCAGCATAATGGAACTCAAATCAGACACTTGCAATGTACTGACATGATCCAAAGTGTCTAGGTGACATTGACTGCTTGGAATAGTAGTCTAGTGAGTAGTGGTACCAGAACTAAATCAAGACACTAGACATGTACGGACCTCAATCATGTCTTTGTGGAAGTGACTTAAATTGGAATAGTTGTCAAGTGAGCAGCAGGAATCGAACTTAAGTCAGCCACTGGACCTGTACTTACTTCGAACTTGTTGAGGTGGAAGTGACTGCAGCTGGGATAGTTGTCAAGTCAATAATTACAAGCCAAGTCTTGTCAGGTAAGATAAACTTGATATCAATAACAGCCACAGCCTCAGTGGCATGCAGCCCAATCACAGATTATGAACTGTGGTTTAAGTTTTAAGGTATGGGATATTGTGATCAGTCATTGTCTGCTGCCAAATGTGTTTTGCCTGTCATTTCAAGTACCACTATTGGCTTTAAACCACAGGAAAATTTGGACATGTCTTTGCAGTCCTCACCCAATTGAGAAGAAATCCATATTTGATACTGTGTGTTGAACATTTGTGTTGAACATTTAAGTTTGAGACAATTATTTATTAATTGCAGATAATAGCAAGTTGTTCTAAGCAATTATCATATCATTATCAAGTCTGTTATTTATCCCCAGTATTAACATGGTCATATTATTTTGAATGAGTATTCCATAAATTCCATATATTTATCTCAAACATTACATCATGATTGTTTATGACTTAAGTGCATGTCTAAAAGTATATGCAGTATGTATTTCAGTTTAATACAGATATCAAGAACTTTTTCAATTCCAGGATGTGAATTAACTAATATAATTCCTGGACAAACAGAGCAGTTTGGTAAATTTTTAATTTTGAGTGATCTCCCTTGGACTGGCATCACTCGTATAATTGTGTCACTTCCATTACCAAATGAAGCATGAACCAACGAGGGAGGCAACTTGTGAGGTCACATTTGTTAGTAAACAAAAAGTGGTTCTTTATTATTTCGCTTTACATGGGTCTAAATACCGTTTAAGAGCTCTTTTCTGGTTGGATTAAACAGTCCGAAATCAACCACTCTAGAAAGTCGAAACACTAATCGGACAGAACATTCAATTCCATGCTTCATGCAAGCTATTTACATAACAAAAATTGTAAACCAAGAAGATTGGAATATTTGTTTTTGCAGTTATATACAGTGTTCCTGATTGAAATCAATGTTCTATTGCTTGAAAAGCATTTTTTTTTTGGTATACACAAGGAAAGTAGTTGAATATTTGCGGAAAACGTTCTACACGTCTGCGTGATTTTCGTGTGCTTTTTATTGAGACAAAGGATAAAGCACTGTTTATTTCATGCTAGAATTTAATTGTAAATCTAAGCATTAAAATTCAGAAGCGTGTTTCGGATTACAAATAATTTAGTTGAATAATGCTCATTTGAGCATCTAACGAAACATTTCCAATTGTGCGTAATTAAGTCAACGATAATTTGTTAAGGTGCATTACGCGTTGAATATATTTGAGGACGTGATATTATATAAATAGTATAACGTGGGCTCCACGCAAAACTATCGTAACTCCACTTTTTCAGAAAATGACTCTTCGGCATTTTTAACCAGGTTTTCCGAAGGAAAAAACTGGTTATTAGATTGGCGAATGCGGGCGGGCTGGCTGGCTGGCTGGCTGGCGGGCTGGCTGGCTGGCGGGCTGGCGGGCTGGCGGGCTGGCGGAATAAGCTTGTCCGGGCCATAACTATGTCGTTCATTGTCAGATTTTAAAATCATTTGGCACATTTGTTCACCATCATTGGACGGTGTGTCGCGCGAAATAATTACGTCGATATCTCCAAGGTCAAGGTCACACTTTGAGTTCAAAGGTCAAAAATGGCCATAAATGAGCTTGTCCGAGCCATAACTATGTCGTTCATCGTCAGATTTTAAAATCATTTGGCACATTTGTTCACCATCATTGGACGGTGTGTCGCGCGAAATAATTACGTCGATATCTCCAAGGTCAAGGTCACACTTTGAGTTCAAAGGTCAAAAATGGCCATAAATGAGCTTGTCCTGGCCATAACTATGTCATTCATTGTGAGATTTTGAAATCATTTGGCACATTTGTTCACCATGATGGGACGGTGTGTCCCACGAAAGAATCACATCAATATCTCCAATGTCAAGGTCGCCACGACTAAAAATAGATTTAAAAAAAAGAAAAAACTTACAAAGGGGGTTAATTTTTTTTGGTCATTTCAAAAGTTCAGTTTGAGTTTTCTCCCTTTATCAGATTTTTTTTTCACAATGAAAACCTGGTTTTGTGACAATTTTGTCCCTTGTTCATAGTATTTTAATGATGTACATATACTGTAAAATTACAAGCACTATATTTTCAATCTTTATAGTTGAAATAATGATAGCGCAGAAATATCGTAACTCAAAAATAGCTGTTTTTTCCCTGCAAGACTATCTTAACTTGAGTTACGATAGTCTTGCATACAAAAATGCACTACATCATGATAATTATTTCATGCAAAACTATGGTAACTTGAGTTTTCAGGGGGGGCACATTTAATATTGCAATATGTTAAAACTTAGTACTTGGATTGTTTTTATTTTATTTTCAGCATGGTTATAGTTTAGAATTTCCACATTAGTCAACAAAGTGCATTTTTATATCCTTCTGTTGATTTTTTTTCGGTTTTCTGTGCAGAACGATCATTGCAATTTAAATTCTACATCCATCATTATTGTTGGTTATATGTAAAAAAAAATTTCGGCTTTTTACCTAGATGTCTTACTCAGGTTTTCTCCTTAATTGAGCTTTACAAAGAGCCATTACAATGTTGGAGAGATTTACCCCAGTAGGCCAAATTGAAAAACTGATGTTTTCCCATTTTTAACAAATACCTAAATTACCGGTAAGCAAAATAAAAAACTTTCTGTATTGTCTTCAAGAAGAGTTTAATAATTATCTGAAAAACTGTTTGACAATCTTTGTTGTGTAGTATAGAATAAAGGATATAGCAATTGGGAAATCCCTACTTTTTCTGTAGATTTGTTCATTCAACGCATAGACACATATATAGTTTTGCAACTCTACAAGTAAATGTGTCGGTATGGGTTTTGAGCTTTGTGTAAATTATGGCTATATTGTAGAAATGTCAACATCGAGCATTAATTTTGTTTTATTGCCAGTTTACAAAACAAATGTTTTAAGGTCTTTAAGGAAAGGTATTTAATAAAAAATATTCATTTGCAAATTAATATCCGCATTAAAAGACAAGGCAAATGCGACATAAAGACCCTAAAGCGATGTATTATGTTGATAAGCAAACACTGTCATATGTCTCTGACAAGATTGTTAACTAGGTTCGTTCTCATTGAAATGTTTGGCGATTAAAAGATGCAGAGAATTGTATGGAAAAACATCTGCAATATAAATTATTACCAGTACTATTTGATTTTAAAGATGATTGTTTTCAACTATAAAAATAAATTAACATAAAAGCTATACATAATAATTTTATCATTTCTTGTTTTCATGAAAGCAGATAATGCTTTGACTATTTTGAAAAAAGTCACTATTTTAATACTATTATTTTTATAACATTTATAACATGTAATCAATTAAAAAAAATTATATATATTATTGGTGAATAATGTAATTTTTCTATATAAGCCTTTCTACATTGAACATTCTCACTTTTCTAGATTGAAATCAACTTGTGATTTCTGACAAAAGGTGCCTGGTGTGTAAACCAAATGCATAATAGAACTAAAAATTTATGGAACGTCATTAGGTATTAACTGGACTATCAGACTTTAGATTAATCAATTATCCCTTTTGGCCCAAAAGATTTACATAGTACATAGTTTGTTTTCTTTCTTTCTTGGTTTTCATGCCATTAACGGTTGCCATTTACAAAGCTATAACTATGACATCAGCAATACCCTAAAACTTTGTTTGACACAAAATGCATGTTACTTTTTACCGGACATTTCTGGTGTTTCGGGTGAAATATAGGGCCTTGATGAAACATACTTACATTCATTAATTAAGGATTCAGACCTAGAAAACTTAGACAAACCTGTTTTTTTTCTAAAAATATATAAATATTGATTATATTCCAAGCATGACACTTTCAATTTTCTGATAATGCCAAGGATTATAGAGTTGTTGATACCAATTACTCTTAAATTGAAAAAATAATGACAATTATGCTTATGATGTTGATAATAAAAATCATGATGATTAGAAGAATGAACAAGACAATTGTTATGATTACAATCATTTAAAAGATCCAGCGAATATATTGACATTGGTAATGATGATTGATGATGATATTACTTTGATAAAGCTAAAATTTTAATGCAAAGGTTGACTAAGCATTAGAGCAGTTTAGGTAAGCAGACAAGGGGATAGTGAAGTGGACATGGGTAGTCCAAGGAAAAGTGAAGTTGTGGTCGTTAGTCTAGAAACAGTGAACATGAAGTCAGTAGATATGATATGGGAATAGTTAATTTGAGGTAGACAGGCAATGAAATATTAAAGTGGATGTCGGTAGTTTGATGAATGAAGGAATAGAAGTTGGTAATAAGGAATAGTGAGGTACATGTAGATAGGGACACTACTAGGTAGGTTGGTAGCCTAGGAAATGGTAAGGCAAGAAGTCTAGGGAATAGTGAAGTTAGAATAAGGAATATTGAGGCAGCTCTTCAAAAGAATAGTGAAGCTGAGGAATGGTAAGGCAAATTGTCTACAGAATAGTGAAGTAGAGGTCAAAAGTTAAGCGAAAGTGAGGCAACTTGTCTTTATAATCAGGGTATAGGGAATAGTGAGTTTGACAAGTGAAGTTGAGGTCAGTTGCAGGGATCATATTTTTTTCGGTTTTGTTGGTCCTAGACCGATTGGGGTCATGAAAGACCGATTGAAAATCCCAAACAGTCGGTCCATTCTGTTTGCTAAAATTCCAATGTCCTGAAATGGATTACACAGTGCACATGCTAACACACCCTATTTACATTCTTATCTCGATTAGGTGTGATAAGGCGTACTATGACCCCAAGCAGCGAAGATTCGCGAGGTTGTGTACTAGTTGTGCGTGCATAACCCGTGTCAATATCAATCGATAATTTCAATGGCTTATACCTAGCACACTAATTAATCGGTCTGTAATGTGTACTTGTCCGCGATAAAATCGTTGACAGTTACTTGGGAGATGAAAACCTCAATGTTATCCACGTGGACATTGTGCATTTTATGCATAAAACAGTAAACTTTCATATAAACAAAGAAGAAAATTGGATATTCTGCAATAATGATGGGCAGACCTGAAAGCACGCTCTGTAACTAAACAAAACATGCCGATACATTTTCCACCAGCGTAATAATCCGGCAATAAATGAATGAAAGTTGCGGATCTGATCGACAGAACAGCCGAAAGTTATTTTTATGGGCGGACATTCACATAAAATAGAACACAAGAAAAATAATATACATTGTTTAAATCTTTAGTAAAAAACGTGTTAGAATCAAAATAATTCGTGTACTTTATTGTTTGTTGTTGAATAACCACGATTGGAAGTTTAGATGCGTGATTTCAAATCACACAGAATGACAGATTAATAATATTGATAAAGATGAAGTCAGATAAAACAGCACACGAAACAACAATGAAATAGCAAATGATAGAACCAAATGAGAAAACTTGTATGTTCCGTTAAATAGTGCTTAAGGGAATTAAATTTGTACATTTATTATACCACCTTCATGAATGGCAAAATCAATGGTTTATATTTTAACGTAATTTGTCATGATTTTGGATATACATTTTCGGACGCTTTTTCCCCATTTAAATCCAGACCGATTGATGTTGCGGGAAAATATGATCCCTGGTCAGTTGTAAAGGGAATCGTGAAGTTGTGGTCAGTTGTGTAGGGAATAGTGAAGTTGAGGTCAGTTGTCTAGGGAATAGTGAAGTTGAGGTCAGTTGTCTAGGGAATTAGTGAAGCAGCTTGTCAAGGGAATAGTGATGTTGAAGTCAGTTTTGTAGGGAATAGTCAGGTTAAGATCAGTAGTCTAAGGAATGGTGAGACAAGAAAACAAAATAGTTTGATAGTCTAGGAAATGGTGTGGCATGTTGTCTAGGGAATAGAAAAGTTGAAGATACGTCCTTAGATAACTTCTATGACTGTAAGGCATGTTTAAAGAATACATTTGTATTTCAATGGCACAACAGAGCGGGGAAAGGTAGATTGATTTTAATTTAAAACTATAAAAATGGACATCAGTTATCCAAATCAATTGAAGTATCAGTTGTGTTATGACGTCGGGGAATTTACTGTAAATCTATATGCCTTTACACAATAAAGAGACATACCAAGACCCAGCACCATATTCTTATTGAGGGATGATTTGATTCCTATAAGCAAGTAAAAATTAAAGACATCATAGGGTCTTTGTGTGACAACCTTCTTGAAAGGGTGCACCATTGATTTTGTCCACTTCTGCCTCATGAGTAGGGTAACAGTCTCTTCATATACAGGTGTTAACTTGCCATTTGATAATTTTGAAATTTGTAATTTATTAAATTACCGTCTCTGGTAATTTATTATAACGCTGTCTCTTTGGATTTCACTAATTCCAATCCATCAAAAATTTAGTTCAATTTGTATCGAAACTTGTAAGCAAGTTATAACAATAAGAAATGTAAGATTGTGTTTCATACTGGAAATAGTGCAGTATTGTTGATGTTTGTACACTATAATCGTAAGTGGGTGAATAGCATGGGAATACATTTTTTCTTAAAACGATTTCAAAAGGATATTTTTTCCATATCATTCTAAAATAAGTCAGATTATAGGCATCATCAAAGCATTATCATTTTAACCATCAAATAATTGACATGACGCCTTATCAGTGATCGCTCCGCCCACTTAATCACGTGGCTCAACGGGAAGAAAACCTAGACAAGCTAACACCAAAATGGCTTCTTTGCCTATAGACTGCATATAGATTTATGCGATATTCCGGATGATTTTATGGACTTGTTTAACACCATATTACACTTGTAAAGGGGTTGATGCCATTTAGTTATGCTGCAAATGCAAAAAATAAACGATTAAAGAGAACATCAGCTATTTATAACGGGTAAATCGGTACATTAAACACGCTCTCAAACGCTTGCGCGCTTACCGAAATCGAACCCGTTATTACGTGTAATGGTGGTATTTGCAATAAATTAACACTTCACCGGTATTTACCCGTGTTATTAACAAAATTATTACCGAAACATTCCTTCCTACCCGTGTATTTGACACGAAATAGCGCTTTATAACTGGGAATTCGGTGAAGTTTTACGCGCTTTCTGACACCGGGTGGGTACCTCAATCCCACATGTTATTGCGTATAAAAGTGATATTAATCATATTAAACATTGCTTATGGGACATTTATCAATCACTTTAATTTAAAGCGCAAAAACAACACAGTAAGTTTGGACATTGTCTGATATAAAATTAGCGTTGTACGAAATAGAATACAGTCAGGCTATTATAAATGAATAAGGCTACCAATATCAGACGCTCGTGCAGGTACCGACTTCCCCGAAGTTACCGCATTTATTGGGTAACTAATATCAGTAATAATAACTCTTTTACAATAGCATTTATCGATACGTCTTTATTAAAATAATAACAAAATTGTTTTCACTTGTTTCTGACACACACAGAAACGCGACTTTTAACGGGGATTTCGTAAAGTTACACGAATTGGGTACCAAAATTCTCAATTATTTTACATGCACACGTGACATAATACATACTTAATAATGCTTAGTTATTGCTTATATGACATTTCAAGTTTGTGAAATAAATTAATGTTCTATAAAGGGGATCTCGGTAATTCTTGAAGCTTCCACTCGCTCTTGTCAAGACCGCATTGCCGCGTTGGAAATGGTAGAAATTTAATTCATCTAACTTATCTTTCTGGATACCAAATGTCAGAGTTGCATTAACCCTTTTTACACCGTGTTTGCCATATATCATTTCCGTTTTTTAATCCGAACAAAATAAACGAAACTCGTTTAAAAATGAAATCTAGGAATTCGAGCTCCTAGTGTGGATTAAAAGTGTTTATTGGTGACACCACATGAGTGCAAATGTGTAGAAACCGTTAATAAGATAATATATCACATGTCACCTTCAAATAACATGTATGATGTCAATTAAGTGCATTACTATCAGAGTAATAAAACACAGCATGAATTAGGCTTCATGTTGGGTTTTATTTCTCTTTAAGTAATGCAGATGAACCTCGCTTCTGACCTAGTAACTGATAAAACTATTTTTAAAAAAGTGAAATATTATGTGATAATCAGATCGATAACATAATCTATTTAAATCTGCTAGTATATCCGATAAAAATATATTATCATTGTCTTTGACAGTGTTGACGTTCAGTTGTTCGTAGTGACGACCGCATGTATTTATACATCTCTTACACTTCTCAAGATCTCTTTTCGGCTTTGGAGACGATATAAACTAAATGTCACCAACTAATTTAACAGGATATCGATTGTCCGAGTTACATAATCCCCATTGACACCGTTTAACTATTTTTAATTTTTTTTTTTAAGAGGAAAACAAAAGAAACTCGTTGGAATAAAAGTGAACCTAAACATGTAGCTTGTCTAGAAAATGGCGGACAGGTTGTTGCTAACGAGAGCGCCCGATTAATCGATCGCTGATTGGTGGATCAATATTAGTGGGCGGAGCGATCATAGATAAGGCGTCATGTCAATTATGATGATAGCCTTGACAATATTGTACATTATTGAATAATGATTCTGGATTTTAGTTTAAATCACTAGATATTTTAAAATACATCCCATTTTTGTTTTAGATTTCTGTGAATATATAAAGATTATTATCTTTTAGAAATACGTTTGCAAAATAAATTAATAGTATTACAAGTATTTTACAACAACACCAACTAAAAGAGAGCTGAATATTTAATTACTGATAAATTTCCAAAATATTTCCATTATTTCTTTATTTGTATCAATTGTTTAGTTAAAAACAATGTCTAAAACAATCAATATTGTTGGAATAAATGTTTCATACTGTTGAAGAGTTATTGAATATAAGTGTCAAAATATTTACAGTTTTTGTTAAGATTTTCCTGAACTTACTGTAAGTCTGGCCATAAGAAATGATAATAAAAGTTGCCAAAATTAAAGCAGACAAATCATTTTGATTTAAAGCAGCTGAAAACTTCAACAGCAAAAACTACGATAGTTTTGCAACTAAATATTCCTTCCATTTTGATGGTATTTCAGATCTCCAGATAAGGATTTGTGAAATGAGTAACGGTACTGCCACTGACAGAAAGACAAGGAGTAACGCTTAAAATCAATTAGTACCTGTACTACCATATCCAAAAATACAGGTAATACTGTACTACCCGTGTTCTTGGATATTGAAGGGTGTATAACTGACTTTACAGAAACATTTGCAGCAATTATAATAAATATATGTAGCTTCTTAAATAGTTATTGTATTAGGTTTTCCATTCTGAATTATGATGAAAGTACAACTACACATTAAAACTCATGACTAATACCATTTCTTCATTTTTCTTGACAAGAAAACACAAGCCAACAAGTAAGCTAAGTAAATGAACACTTATTTCACTGTCTCATCCGTTTTCCATCGTGTTTTCTAACGTTTTAAGCCACCAATGCAATCAAATCGTTTAATACCGGGGCAATAATGTCTTTTTTGGGTTTACCGATTTAATGTCAGGATGGTTAGACGACACTGTATGTAGTCAGGGATCATATTTTTTTCGGTTTTGTCGGTCCTAGACCAATTGGGGTCATCAAAGACCGATTGAAAATCCCAAACAGTCGGTCCGAAATGTTTGCTATTAAAATTCTCATGTCATGAAATCGATTACACAATGTACATGCTAACACACCCTAATGACATTCTTATCTCGATTAGGTGTGGTAAACTCTTTGCTGCAGTCTCCAAACCGGTCAGGACCGGTTTATTGCACGTCAGACCAAGAATAAAAAACTTGTGAACAGCGGATTAAAGACGCATCTGAAAAGACGCGTCTGAATGCACGCGCTGTAACTAAACAAAACATGCCGATACATTTTCCACCAGCGTAATAATCCGGTAATATAATTATGAATGAAAGTCGCGGATCTGATCAACAGAACAGCCGAAAGTTATTTTTATGGGCGGAACTTCACATAAAATAGTACACAAGAATAATAATATACATTGAATAAATCTTTAGTAAAACCGTGTTAGAGTTGAAATAATTCGTGTACTTTATACTTTGTTGTTGAATAGCTCACGACCGGAAAATTAGATGCGTGGTTTCAAATGTATCGCTCTCGTGATTAAATCCCTACGCATCTAAACTATCGGCCGTGGGTTATTTGACAACAAATTATTTCTTAATTATTTGGTTTGTTGTTGTCAGTAGCCAACCTACGCACAGACATTTGTTTGGTTCAGTGCATGTGTGTAAGCTTTTATCGAGTCGACAACAATTTAAAACATCGGTATAGACTTACACAGATTAATAATATTGACAACGATGAAAAAAGTCTGATAAAACAGCACACGAAACAACAATGAAATACCAATGATAAAACCAGTTGAGAAAACTCGTTTCGTTTAAAAAAAATGCCTAAGGGAATTTTAGTTGTACATGTATTATACCACCTTCATGAATGGCAAAATCAATGGTATATATTTTAACGTAATTTGTCATGATTCTGGATATACATTTTCGGATACTTTTCCCCATTTATATCCGGACCAATTGATGTTGCGGGAAAAAATGATCCCTGTATGTAGTCATTATATGACAACAAAGTGTGGTTTTGAACCGCTTTCGGTTAAGCCGGCATTCCATTGCGCGCAGACATATTGTTTTTGACGGATTTACAAGTTACAGGAAATCACGCGACAGAATAGACAATACGATATTAACCCAGTCTACAACTTTTCGGTAATTTAAATTAACGAAAAGCGCCGTAAGGTTAGAGACCAACAAATCACGCCGCGCTGACGCAGACGTATCGGTACGGCCAGACTTTTTTTGTAAATGCGTAAAATGGATATTAAAGTCTTATTGTACGTCCAGTTTATAAAAATAAATGCGTAAATCTTCATGAAAAAGGCGTATTTACGGCTGTACGTCCCTTATCTGGAGCTAGCATTTTCCCTGCAAAAGAATTCAAAAAAAGTTCCAACTATAAAATATAATGACAGTTAATTTTGATTTTACTATTCCATATGTAATAAATTGTTATTTTGTACTCACAATCAGGAACTCCTGTCTTTAACAAAATTATTAAGAAAAATAAAATGTTTTTTGCTTCTCCTGTAAAAAATTTAAAAAGTGAGTTACGATAGTCTTGCGTGGAGCCCACGATAATAAAGCATCATATAAAAATCATATCCGCATATTAAAAAGTGAAATTAATAACTATGAAAGTACCGTTTAGGTTTTGACGCTACACAAATGTACATGTAGGTGTATATCTTTGCACTTGATCCGCCACGTATGTATGCTGCCGATTTATGCCGCGAAAGTAGGCGAGGTTAATACAGACTTGGCGTCGTTGTGCTGAAAGATGCCAGGGTTCGCACAGGGCTTGAAAAGTGCTTGAAAACGAGTCCAAGGCTTGAAAAGCCCTTGAACAAAGGTTGGCCTTGAAAAAGTGCTTGAAAAGTGCTTATTTCATGTAAAAAAAGCCTTAAAAATGTTTATTTATGCTCAAAAATACTTTAATCATCGCTTTAGTTATTTTACTTAAGTCGTTCTTAAGGGAAATATTATGAAAATTTATCATAAATTCCTTCGCGCAAAAAAGTTGAATATGAAATATAAGTTTCGTACACTATTTAGTACGAAACGTTATGTGCAGTACACGTCACAGATTATGTGTACTACGTCAGAGGTTCTCCATAGTGATCAATTTTTGCGAGTGAAACGCAGGGATGGGGAAGTGTCGTTTCAAACCAGGGTGGTTAACTGAATAAGAGGAGAGAGCTAAAGAACTGGAAAAGGAAATCAATTCTGTTAAAGACAAAATGTTATAGTAACTGACTGCTGTTCAAATGTAATGAACTAGTCTGTTTGATGTGAGCATAGAAAGAGACAATGTGTTTGTTTGTAATAACTTTTAAAAGTAAATACAGTACATTAAATGCGGAACAAACGTATTTCGCGATCCGCGGCACCAAGGCGAAACAAGTCGATGCCGCGTCGGTCGTTGAAGCCGCGTCAGTATGCGGCGGCAAGTCGCATTTCGCCACGAAACTTCGCATCTGTCCGCCGAGGCATGCTGTGATCCGCGACATGATGCCGAGTCGATGCGCATGAAAATAATAAATCTTTAAAAAAAATTTAGTTACATGTAGTTAGGCCAGAGTTTTTTAATAAATAGATTTTCGGACCCGCCGACTCCTATTTTTGACGAAACCAAAAAAAAAAATTATATAATTTCAATCTCGGATTTTTTTTCGGGTGCCAAAAGCCGGGTTTTAGACACAAAACGCGTTTCGGGTTTTAGAGAAGTAATTTATTTAAAGCGTTTACCGATATCGCGTGTAAATGTATCATAAGCGCTTCTGTAACATCGATCATTTTTACTGAAAACATGCAAAATGGTGGCGAGACCACAAATTAATGCCTTTATACTGGTTTGGACTTATTATTTACCAGGATGCTTAAACAACAAAACAATTTATCAAAGCCACTAGTGACCAATCAATTGGCGATGTTGTGCGCAAACATGTTAATGAACACGACGAAATCGCTTCACTTGAAGCGTCTAAGACAATGATTTACACAGATAAGGTTAAGTGTGACCCATCTATGCCAGTGAATGTTTTGGTCGAGAGCGACTTGAAATGCATACATGCTATTTTAAAGTACCAAACCACACAGGATCGTAGTATTATAAAAGAAAATGCATTTGATGTCCTAATGGCGATGAGGAAGAATTACTGCTACCTTCCATCTGCCAGGTAAACCATTTGTAAATTATTTAAGAAATTTTACAATTTAATATATGCAATATATTCATTATTTGGCAAACCTGTCATTGCAATTAGCAGGCTGACCAAAAATAATGATTTTATTTATTTTTTATATTAACCCTTTCAGTGTGAGAACCAAATTTTGAAGGCCTTTGCAAACAGTTTGGATCCAGATGAGACGCCACAGAACGTGGCGTCTCATCAGGATCAAAACTGTTTGCAATTCTGATAGTATTCTTTGAAAAAATCGAAGAAAATGCTATTAAATTGTAGCAATTCAGCAGACGCCATTTTAGCAGACCACAAATTTCCAAGCATGCAAAGGGTTAATTACTGATTAATTGATAAAATACAAACCATTATTATGCCCCCCTTCGAAGAAGAGGGGGTATATTGTTTTGCACATGTCATTCAGTCGTTCCGTCTGTCGGTCCGTCCACCAAATGGTTTCCGGATGATAACTCAAGAACGCTTAGGCCTAGGATCATGAAACTTCATGGGTACATTGATTATGACTGACAGATGACGCCTAAAAGATTTTGCAGGTCACTAGGTCAAAGGTCGAGGTCACGTTTGGGGGGGCATATGTCTCTGACCGCTGGATTTAATAAATCCAGATAATCTTGTTCAGTTATAATGTAAATATTTACTGCAGATTAAGAGCTCGTTACAGAGACATATACTGTGTACTCTATGATGCGTTTTCAATATATTGTTTCTTTGCATATGTGTGCAAAATTTCCCCATTGGCCTATTAAAATTGATTTGTACTTGTGTCATGATCATGACTATGTTAACCATTGTTTGGTAATAACATTGTAAGATGATGATACTAATAATTCTATACTATGCTGTGTGTCATGTTTTCTGCGTATTTTTATAAGTTGATAGTATTCATTATAATTTAGTTTCATACTGCATATATTGTAAAAAAAATGTGTTATTCTATCTCTACATAATTCCTCTTTGCTATAAGATTGTAGTGGGAAACTTGTTCAGCTTTGTGTTTTACAATTTTAAATATTAAACCATCACAAGCTTAATCTTGTTAATTTTGTAACTAATAGATTTTGGTTTGTATTTTCTTTTAATACTCGAGCAACACTTGGCGTGTTTCATTTTTGAATTACATGTAAAAGATGTTGTTTTAATAGAGGAATATTAAAGTGCCTAGGCAGTGACATGGGGGATTGGATGACAGATTAAGATTTTTCAATTTGAAGATTGACTTTGCCAGAGTTTTTTTTAATTCAGATGTTCATTTTGTCTCAAAAGGAATTACTTGCAAAAGACATATTTGCGTGTTTGTGCATTTTCATTTGTAACAGAAACTGTTTCGGATAAAAGAAAATTATGCAACTATAATTATATTCGTATGAAATGCAGGTCTGTTAATAAATGTGTTTATTGCTAAATATTTGTATGAGAATGTTTAGAACATAATAAATTTCATTGACATTTATTATTTTGGTCACGAAATATACAAAGAACTTCATACCATAACATTTTTAGCATAGTGCATTTTTGGTCACCATCTTTTTTTTTTTTTTTTTTTTTTCCGTCCTCCTACTGGACATGTTTTGGAAAAAAATCCGAAAATCTTTTTATTAAAAAACTCTGGCCTTAACAAATTTTGAAAGAACAATTATAATAATAATTAAAATCATAATAAATTTATTGTGCGCGGATTGTATTAGCATAGCATAGTTAATGTGTCTGGCCAATTAAGTTTGTTTCCCGCCCGTAGTGTATGTATTTCACACATAAACAATGTCACGTAATTATGTTTTCGCACATACAAGTGGTCAAGGCTCCAGCATATGGTGAAATTAATTGCATGTTGATTTTGCTATTATATTTAAGCTGAGAAAATTAGCAGTTGGAAGCCACATCAGTAATCAAGACGGTGACGACGTATTTGTTGTTTTGTTAATTATCAGCTTATTATAACTATTGTTTGAATATGTGTATGTAAACACGTTATATTTTGTTCATATTATACAGTTAGTATCGCTACTAATTACCCGATAATTCTGTATATTCCAGTTTTAAAGCAAATGCTGGTAAATATTTACGATACACAAACATTCTCGATATTTCCTTAAGAATCAAATACATTTTGGCATGTGTTACTATTTATAGAGATGATGAAATAACGTCTAATCGGGGCTTTTTTTTTTAACTGAACACGCGATTCACGCTTAAGGTGATGTTCATGTATTTATACAACACAAAATACACCCAAACTTTCCTAACGACGTTCTACATGTCTGCATAATTTTCGCGCGCTTTTTATGAAACAAAGGATATTTTAGCACTGTTTATTTGACGCTAGAATTTGCCAAAGGTTGCGTTAGCATTAAAATTTGGAAGTGTGTTTCGGATTACAAATTTAATAATGATAATCGAACGAAACATGTATAGTTGCGCGTAATTAATTCTGCGCTTCACATACATATATGTACATGTAGGTGGATATCTTTTCACTCGATCCGCTGCGTACGTATGTGGCGGATTTACTCCGCGAAAGTACGCGAGGTTAATACAGACTCTGCGTTGTTGCGCGGATCGATGCCGATTGCCACGGCGAAACGCCGCGTGAACACACGATTCGGCGGCCGCGTACAAATAATCTGGCCGTGGCGTAGCCGCGGATTATGTTTGTGCCGCGTTGGCTGTACTGTACATATGTGAGACTCATCGAGTTAAGGATGTATAACCTGTATTTCTATGTAATAACTAGAAATAACATGTATGAGTTATTGTGGAATAAGTGTAATGTGTTTGAGCAAATAAAAAAAAGAAGATATTTACTATGTTAATCTGGTTTGAAAATGCAGTTTTTAAAGGAAACTAACGTACGGTTCTCGACCTTGAAAATGAAAATTTGGCCTTGAAAAGTCCTTGAAAAGTCTTGAATTTAGGTTTGAGATTTCTGTTTGAACCATGGATGCCGTGTGTCTCAGCGATACGCCGCGTGAACACACAACGCAGCCGCCGAGTACTATCGTTCTGGCTGTGGCGTGAACGAGGATTATGTTTGTTCTGCGTTGGCTGTACTGTATACCAATACGTAAATTAGGTAAAAGTAATTTAACCTTGATTTTGGCCAGGAACTCTTTATATAATTGCTTAAAAAAGGCTTCTCAAATTTAGCGCATTAAATATTGAAAAAAACACACACACATATTTCAGTTCATAAATCCTTCTATTCGATAGTTTCATAAATTCCTATAACTTTGACCACCCATTTATTTTGAATATTATGACTTATATCTGATAAATCTTATTTCATTGTATTTAAAATACTATTTGACATAGTTTATTTTCTCGTAAACAAAATGTTAATGCTATAAATATAGCTTGGAAAAAGCCATTGGTAAAGAATTGTTAAATGCTATAAATATAGCTTGGAAAAAGCCATTGGTAAAGAATTGGCTAAATTTGCTACACATGTAAAATACAAGGCCAATAATTTCAAAAAATTCATTTAAAATCAGTACGTTTGTATTTTTTAGTCTAAATCATTATTAATTTATTGATTAAATAAAACAAATATTACAAACATAAAATGTTTTCCAAAAATAATTATGACATGACATATTGATTTGAAGATATTAACTCATCACTGGGCTAGTAGTGCTGCAACAATACGCCCAAAACCGTATTGCAATATATTGTCAGTTCAAAAACCCGTATTGCAATATATTGCAATATATTGCTAACTTGTACCTGAATTATAACTCGCCAGCTAATCACCAAACCCAACCTTTGAATTTTAGGTTCTAGTTATATCCTATTGGCAATTCTAGCCTTTTTTTACAAAATGCTATATAAACACAATTTACTCTTTTTTGGCTTTACAAAGCATTTTGTTATGAAAGATTAGTATTGTCATATTTTCTATAAAGTCAAACTCGGCGTTTGTTTCGTCTGCCATTCTGAGAACTTTTATGAAGCGGACAAGAAGAATAATAACCCGAAACAGAATTATGGATGTTTAAAAGCAGGTCGTGTAACTTATCAGAATGCTGTTATCTAAAAAAAAATTAATCATTATTACTTCTGTTTATAACAACATAAATTTACATTTTTATTATGTAATTAATTGTGTGTTTTTTTTCGCATTTTCACAAGCTTCATCTTGAATTTAACAGTATGACATGCAAAAGAAGATCTTGCGGACTCCCATGAAACAACGATACTAAATATAATAAACTTTTAAGAATGCTTTTTTAACATATCAATTTATTTTTACTAAACACCAATTTGTTTTGTTTACCTTGATATCATTATTTTGGATGGCTTTTCTGGACGAAATGTGGATGATTTTTAATTTGTAGTATTTTGGTACCGGTATGATGAAACTCGTATCGCAATACAATATGCGGATTGTGTATTGCAATATATACCGATATACCGGTATATTGTTGCAGCACTAGTTGCTAGGGTGCCATCCTATAATTGTCATGATACTCAGGAAGTACCTGATATGCAAATTACTTTGCCTTTATTTTGTTGTTAACTTATAAGACATGGAATGTTTAATTTAATGTCTAACTTTTCTTGAAAATGTTTTTATTCAGAATAAAAAGTCAATGAACTCTGAATAGTGGCTGAATATGCTTGAAAACAGGTTATATGCTTATTGAAATTAAAAACAAAATAACTACTTAAACTATCTATGCATTTTCTGATCAAAAGTGTTATTTATATTTATTTTAAGAATAAACATCAGAATTCTAAATGTTTTGTAGAATGTGTGCATTTTATCCAGTAATCCCATAATACCAGTTTTTGGTTTAAAACCAATTGCATTATAATAAAAGTTTGCAACCTCTTGTTCCAAAATAAAAATCATTAAAAAATATGCGGAGTAATTCATTTAAACAAACATAAAATGCAATCTGAAACCCTTAATAGGAGTCCTGCAATCATTTGTAATCAATAACTTATGTTTAAAAAAATCATTGGTTCATGCTACCATTGTAAAATATTGCAACCAATCCCTGAATGATGTAAATATGCCATGATGTTGGAATAACATATATCCTGATCAGACTAGAATATTTAAAGGGATCTTTTCACGCTTTGGTAAATTGACAAAATTGAAAAAAGTTGTTTCAGATTCGCAAATTTTCGTTTTAGTTATGATATTTGTGAGGAAACAGTAATACTGAACATTTACCATGGTCTAATATAGCCATTATATGCATCTTTTGATGATTTTAAAATCTAAAAATTATAAAGCGTTGCAACGCGAAACGATTGAATAATTTGGAGAGTTCTGTTTTTGTCGTTAAATTTTTTGAAACTACGAAGATTGCTTATATAAGGTATAAAATACGTCACGTATGTGTACTCGGCGGAATAGCTCAGTAGGCTAAAGCGTTTTTACTTCAGGACTCGAAGGACTCCAGGGATCACTGGTTTGAAACCTGCTCCGGGCAATGTTCTTTTCCTTTTTTAATTTTATTCTTGATTTTTTACTGGAGCTTTTACGATCCAATGTTTACATTTATCAATATAAAGCATTTAATGAATAAGTTAAAAAATGCCAAAATCTGTGAAAAGGCCCCTTTAATATACCCATTGTCTGTTATAAAAAATAGTAACATAGGTTACAACTCAAATTTCTCACTTTGTTTAATCTTATTATAATTTGTAAATTATCAACTGGTAGGAGAGAAACATACATTTATGTTTGTTCTCCCTTTCTTCTGTTTGAATCACATTCTGAAGAAGTACATGTATTTGAACTTAACAAAGGAAATTAAAGCATATTTTGTCGCAGAATTTTATTTTATTTTGTATACCCTCCTGCTATACCATTCGACCCTAACATATTGACTGATTATATTCATAAATGTAGCAATATTTGTATGTTTCTTATTGGCTTTTGTGGTCTTGTGCTTCATTTAAATAAAAAAGCCTGTGTGGTAAGAGTGTTACAATTGTGTAGTAAAATGTAACACCCTGATGCCTGTGATGTTAACCCTTTTCCTGATAGATGCGTATATTCCCGAGTCTATCGAATTCCCGATACATGCGTTTATTACCGTCTCTATCGATTACCGCATACATGCAAATTTTTCCGTCTCTATCCATTACACGATAATCCCGTATATTTCCAATGTCCATTTTCAAATGCAAATTCTGATTGATATTGACGACAAAAGTGCTCAAGAAAACTCATAAACACAAACATCGGACATTTTTTTAAAGTATCAAATGAATTTTGGCATAAGTTTCTATTTAAAGATTTGATGCAATAGATGTCCAATCGGGACAAGGGTATTCAAACACGCGTACATAACTTAATGTGGTGTGCGCGCATCGTGTACAGTTAATGTTCTGTTACAAATTGTAGCCAGAAATAAATACATGTATATGCCCATGATATTTTTGTGTCAAGTCTTAATGTTTGGACAAAAAGCGCGCGAAAATAGGCGTTGGTGTTTTTATTTATACACAATAACTGCGTTGCGCAGACAACAACGTAAAAGCTTCGTATTGAATTTCCATTTAAGTATCGGGGTATTGCAAATGATTTTGACATTTCCCTGATAAAATAAAACTCAAAAACGCTGTATCATTATCATCTTTTAGTTCGTTAAATATTGCAACAATTATTGTACTGTATCTGATTGCACACAAAGTGCGGTGTACAGTTCATATTCTTTTACAACAACATCATCTATATATAGATTTCATGCAACATGTATAAGTCATTTTCTGGAAATTGGGAGAAAGTAAAAGCGATTTTTATTCATTTCATTTGTCATAATTATTTATATTTCGTGTTGTCTGTGTTTGTTTGTTTTGGTTCTCATTTGTTTTTAGCAAATCTTATGGAAAAAAAAATATCGTTATTGTAAATGTTTAAAGCAAGTCCCCTTACCGACATCATATACGAGAATTACTTCGATGTAAACGGACATGTACAATACTTGTTTTGACAGACGACATGTGCTTATCTAAAGTTTGTGTTTGGTAATACACAGGATATTGGATTTTTGGTGCTTGATTGAGCAATAAAACAAAGACGCAGTCGGCGGTTTCCAGTAAGCCTTTTGTTCTGACCAACATAATAATTATTAGTGCACGTGCTTATCTAACATTTAAGGATACAAAATACGGGTCCTAGACACTGTGTGCTTGTTTGGGCCATAAAACGCAATCGCAGTGGCTATTTTCAGTAGCACATGTGTCCAGCAACTAACGAGTTTGGGTAATAAAGCACAGAGATTATGATCGTTAAACTGCATGGAGTCTGAAATGAAACAAAATGCCGACAAATCAAAAGATTAATCGCCTAATGTTTCAGTATACAATTCAATATTTTAAGGTGGGGTTCTCACTGCATTTCCTGTTGCATTCGCATACGCTTGTATTACTTGTTATATTCTCGTATTATTTATTAGAATACAGACTTAACATATATATGGTTGGAAGGAGAATTTATTTCTCTACAATATTTACATTGACACAAATGATGTGAAATGCAAGGAACTAAGTGAAAATTAAGCTTAAACAAGACAGGTGTAACAGTTTTCCATTATTTTCCCAATAACCCTATTGAGATGGTGTAGTCAGGCTTATCAGCTGTATAGACAATCCCAGAATCGATAATATGGGCGCCGCCATATTGGCTATTACGTAACCCGCGATTGAAAACGGTACTGAAGAATTTGACAGATTACAACGTTATCATAGTGTACACCCGTTTTATTCCAATAAACAGTACTTTATGACTTCGCACATTAGGATTTAAACAAGTGAAACATGAAACCAAGTGTCGATATGTATCACATCGTAAATCAATATAATTTAAATTAAAAATATACACGATAGATTCATAAAATATGTGTATCTACAACACTATTCAGTGACAACACGTAATGTTTAAGGCCGAGTTGGCATTTTTAAGCATACCTTTCAGCATAACGCCTTTGTATAAAATTTAATTATTTCTTTGTGGAATTAAAATTATTCAAGCATAATTATAAAGGTATAGAAATATCTAAAGTGTAAAGTAAACGTTGTGATTTTAGCGTAAATAGTGCCGGAGATATTAACAAAGATCTATCAATATATAAAGATTGGAAACATCCATTCAGACCATATTTTTTGGATAGATCTTTGATATTAATTAGAAAGATTTAACATCAATGTAGACAATTTAATTGATATCTGCCTTTGTTTAAGCCTATATTATTTCTTATTAAATGTTGTACTTTCTATACTTTCCGGAGATATTCATTAAGAAACGTTGTAAGATTAAAGACTTAGGACGACTTCTTTAATTGAATAACACATCTCTTTGTTTGTCTAAACAGTTAGCATTTCGCTATTAATATTTCCCTTGTAAGTGTCATTTTAAAGGTAATATACAAATCTATAGCTGAAATGAAGTTTGTGATTCTAAAATTGTTTCGTAAATCTTTGTTATTGAAACTCTGTAAGATATTCAGGTAGAGATTTTTTAAAAAATTAAAATAATGTATCTAGTTTAGTCTAAAACTAAAGTGGTTTTCAATCTTTTATTTAAAAATCGCTCTCAAGCTAATACAAAAATAACTAGCCGGAAATGAATTTTGTGATTTAAATGCACAAGTATTGGAGTTATTCGCTTGCAAACTGTGTAAGATTCCAGGATATGTCATACTTTTTTATTGAAAAGGACAGCTTTTGTCTACAACTTTCTTATATTTTTATTTAAATAACGTTTTACATGTTGCCTGAAATATTAACTTTTCTAAATAACATCTTAATTCACGATTGAAATGTTCAATATGAAAAATAATGAGCCTTAAATAAACTTAAATAGTTCCAATTGTGTTCTCTAGATTTCCTAAACGTATGTCTTTATTAAATGTTCGTAAAACGGTCTAAATTTATGCTTAAAAAATAAAAACACGCACACAATAAGTGATTTATTTTTCTTTAATTACGGATTATAAATGACAGCAACATACATCTCTTGAAAAAACATCAGCGATAAAGGCGCGAACAAATTCGCTCAATGGGAGGCGATGTTCCAAGTGTGGATTAAAAGCGTTTATGGGTTTGCCCGTGACACCACATGTCTGCACATGTGTTGATACCGAAATTTAGATAAGATATCACGTGTCACCTTTAAATAACATGTTAAATGACAATCAAGACCTTATTCATGCCAGGGACCTACACGAATAGGTCCATGTCCATGCTGTGTGTTATTACTCTTAAACAAATGCAGATGAACCTTATTTCTACTAATTACGTAATTTATATTAATAAAAAAAAACACGAACTATTATGTGGTTGTCAGATCGATTACAGAAACTCTTTAAATCCTCAAATATATTTGATAAACCCGTTCCGCTTCCTTGTTTTGCGTAGGGACCTATACACACATATATAGGTCCATGTTTATTTCTTCAGTACCGTTTTGGAGGCGCGCGAGAGTATTCAGGGGCGGGTAATCCGGGAAGGTATCGATTTCTGGGATTGTCTATATGGAGTCCCTGTTATCAGAACAGCAGGACTGGTATTGGCCTGGAGTGGCAGATCAGATAAGAAGTCTATCAGGGAAAGGGTTTATCAAGATGAAAGGTAGATGTAAATATTACTCTAAGAGGGATTTGCAGGACTGTTATACACTTAGAAGCATGATGATGATCATACATTGTTTAACCCCTTAGAAATGATCTACGTAAATTGATGTGGGGCGCTGCATAAAAAAACAATCAGGTCTTGTGTTCGCTGCATAATACAACTAAATAAGGTAAACATGTTCGCCACATAATACAAATACATGTAAATGAGACCAACGTGTTCACTGCATAAAACAACAATAAGGTCATTGTGTTTGCTGCATAATACAACTTAATCATGGCGATCCATCCCTTGAGGAAGAAATTAGTTTTTACAGTAATGTATGCAATTGATGTTGCATTCATTTGCTGTTCTTGTTGATATCCGAGTTTTTCAAATGGCAGCGTTATATGTTCCCTTTGATAAATTGCTTAAGAGCTAGAAGGTTACAACATTGCAGGGCATAGACCTCATTTTTGTAAGTTAATACATGTTAATTATCCAAAAACTACTTCATTACATTTCTACTGTATTTATTGTTTTTAACAACAAAATCATACGTCTGGAGCAGTGAGGCAAAACTTCTCTCTCATACAAAAATATCAACAACCAATAATAAACATCCTTTAGGTAATTGTATTAAAATGCGCAGACATGTTATGTTGTAGATAATTGTATAACAGCTTTTCTGCACCGTAACTTGAACTATGCATCATGCAATGTTTAAAAGTAATTTGCCAAAAATGTTCATCACGTGCAGAAGGCGTTTTACGTGCAAGTCCTGAAAGACTTCATCTAAGGTCAAGGTCAAGCTAAATATCAAAGTCCTCATTGTATCGCATCATTAACTTGCGTTGAAACATTCAGTTTAGCAGGCATAATACTTAAAAAGAAACATGCAATTAGAATTCAGACAGCATTAATTTTAATTTGTTCATTTTTATGTGTGTGTTTATTATTTGTGTAATTTTCATCTGTTGAGTTAGGAAATTTTATGCCGCCGGGTCAATGATTGGGGGTATATTGTTTTGGGCCTATCTGTTTGTCATTGTATGTGTGTGTCTGTCTCAAAACTTTAAGGGTGGTCATAACTTTTGCAATATTGAAGATAGCAACGTGATATTTGGCAGGCATGTGCATCTCATGGAGCTGCACATTTTGAGTGGTGAAAGGTCAAGGCCAAGGTCATCTGTCAAGGTCGAAGGTCTTCTTTTTCTAAAATAGCTGCAATGCGGCTTCAAAGCTCAGTAGGGGGCATTGTGTTTTACAAACACAGCTCTTGTTTAAATATTTTGTTGAGTTCATTGTCATTAACCACATGATCTGTGCTTCATGAAAACAATTGTTTCAGTGATATCTCTGCGAAGTACAAAACTGGGTTCAAACACACAAGGTTGCTAGCTCAAATTGAATGAAAATATTATAAACACTCTACAGGCATTTGTTTCCTCATAAAACTTGCTCAGAACATGCTTTTGAATGATATCTCTTGTGAGTTTGAAAATGGTCTATCTCTTCTACCAATATGAGTGACATCTCTTGTGAGTTTGAAAATGGTCTATCTCTTCTACCAATATGAGTGACATCTCTTGTGAGTTTGAAAATGGTCTATCTCTTCTACCAATATGAATGACATCTCTTGTGAGTTTGAAATGGTCTATCTCTTCTACCAATATGAGTGACATCTCTTGTGAGTTTGAAATGGTCTATCTCTTCTACCAATATGAGTGACATCTCTTGTGAGTTTGAAAATGGTCTATCTCTTCTACCAATATGAGTGACATCTCTTGTGAGTTTGAAAATGGTCTATCTCTTCTACCAATATGAATGACATCTCTTGTGAGTTTGAAATGGTCTATCTCTTCTACCAATATGAGTGACATATCGTGTGAGTTTGAAATGGTCTATTTTTCTACCAATATGAATGACATCTCTTGTGAGTTTGAAAATGGTCTATCTCTTCTACCAATATGAATGACATCTCTTGTGAGTTTGAAAATGGTCTATCTCTTCTACCAATATGAATGACATCTCTTGTGAGTTTGAAAATGGTCTATCTCTTCTACCAATATGAATGACATCTCTTGTGAGTTTGAAAATGGTCTATCTCTTCTACCAATATGAGTGACATCTCTTGTGAGTTTGAAAATGGTCTATCTCTTCTACCAATATGAGTGACATCTCTTGTGAGTTTGTAAATGGTCTATCTCTTCTACCAATATGAGTGACATCTCTTGTGAGTTTGAAAATGGTCTATCTCTTCTATCAATATGAATGACATCTCTTGTGAGTTTGAAAATGGTCTATCTCTTCTACCAATATGAGTGACATCATTGTGAGTTTGAAAATGGTCTATCTCTTCTACCAATATGAATGACATCCCTTGTGAGTTTGAAAATGGTCTATCTCTTCTACCAATATGAGTGACATCTCTTGTGAGTTTGAAAATGGTCTATCTCTTCTACCAATATGAGTGACATCTCTTGGGAGTTTGAAAATGGTCTATCTCTTCTACCAATATGAGTGACATCTCTTGGGAGTTTGAAAATGGTCTATCTCTTCTACCAATATGAGTGACATCTCTTGTAAGTTTGAAAATGGTCTATCTCTTCTACCAATATGAGTGACATCTCTTGTGAGTTTGAAAATGGTCTATATTTTCTACCAATATGAGTGAAATCTCTTGTGAGTTTGAAAATGGTCTATATATTCTACCAATATGAGTGACATCTCTTGTGAGTTTGAAAATGGTCTATCTCTTCTACCAATATGAATGAAAACTCTTGTGAGTTTGAAAATGGTCTATCTCTTCTACCAATATGAGTGACATCTCTTGTGAGTTTGAAAATGGTCTATCTCTTCTACCAATATGAGTGACATCTCTTGTGAGTTTGAAAATGGTCTATCTCTTCTACCAATATGAGTGACATCTCTTGTGAGTTTGAAAATGGTCTATCTCTTCGACCAATATGAGTGACATCTCTTGTGAGTTTGAAATGGTCTATCTCTTCTACCAATATGAGTGACATCTCTTGTGAGTTTGAAATGGTCTATTTCTTCTACCAATATGAGTGACATCTCTTGTGAGTTTGAAATGGTCTATTTCTTCTACCAATATGAGTGTCAGTGGGCGTTTTTGAATGACATCTCTTGTGAGTTTGAAAATGGTCTATCTCTTCTACCAATATGAGTGACATCTCTTGTGAGTTTAAAATGGTCTATTTCTTCTACCAATATGAGTGTCAGTGGGCGTTTTTGAATGACATCTCTTGTGAGTTTGAAAATGGTCTATCTCTTCTACCAATATGAGTGACATCTCTTGTGAGTTTGAAAATGGTCTATCTCTTCTACCAATATGAGTGCCAGTGGGCGTTTTTGAATGCTCTAGAAGTCAAATTTTATATTAAAGGGATCTTTTCACGCTTTGGTAAATTGACAAAATTGAAAAAAGTTGTTTCAGATCCGTAAGTTTTCGTTTTAGTTATGATATTTGTGAGGAAACAGTAATACTGAACATTAACCATGCTCTAATATAGCCATTATATGCATCTTTTGACGATTTTAAAACCTAAAAATTATAAAGCGTTGCAATGCGAAACGATTGAATAATTTGGAGAGTTCTGTTTTTGTCGTTAAATTTTGTGAAACTACGAAGATTGCTTATATAAGGTATAAAATACGTCACGAATGTGTACTCGGCGGAATAGCTCAGTAGGCTAAAGCGTTTTTACTTCAGGACTCTGGCAGGACTCCAGGGGTCACTGGTTCGAAACCTGCTCCGGGCAATGTTCTTTTCCCTTTTTTATTTTTTTTCTTGATTTTTTACTGGAGCTTTTATGATCCAATGTTTACATTTATCAATATATAGCATTTAATGAATAAGTTAAAAAAAATGCCAAAATCTGTGAAAAGGCCCCTTTAAGACAACAATAAACTAGATTAAAATAGGCTTATGCATGCACATTAATTTCAAAACTATTTACCCCTCAAAATCAATCTTTAATAAACCTGAATCATTAGGCTCACTATACTAGTCATATTTAAACACAAACCAATAAGTCACTACAAGCTTAATAAAATTTATGGAACTAGATTTTAGCTCGGCTGTTTTCGGAGAAAACCCGAGCTATTGTCATAGCCAGCTCGTTGTTCGCCGTCCGCTGCAGGCGTCGTGCTTAAACCTTAACATTGGCCATAACTTTTTAAATCTTGAACATAGGAACTTGCTATTTGGCATGCATGTGTATCTCATGGAGCTGCACATTTTGAGTGGTAAAATTTCAAGGTGAACATCATCCTTCAAGGTCTAGGGTCGAAAAAACAAAGTCAAGGGAAGTAATAAGCTTTAAATGGACATAGTTATCTGACTTGCCCACGTATATATTTTTGTTAAATAAATCAAAGCGGCGCAGTAGGCGGCATTGTGTTTCTGACAAACACAGTGTGGTAATAGGTCAACGTCAAGGTCATCCTTCAAGGTCTACGGTAAAAAATACACATTTAAGGGAAGTAATAAGCTTTAAAGGGAGATAATTATTCAGTATTGAACATAGCCACTTTATATATTTGGCATGCATGTGTATCTCATGGAGCTGCACATTTTGAGTGGTGAATCTACAGTCACGGTAGTGGCTTTTAATTATTTGCTACTAAATATAGAGATTTGTTAGAGACAATTATTTTCAAGGGAAGTAATTTATATAATTATACATCTCATATTATATATTTCCTTACCAAGAATTTAAGTTCTTTTCACAGTTACTGTACAGATTTATTATTTTCATTATTTATAACCCAAATGATTGATTTGTCAATTTATGGGTCACGAAGTCAAAGGTCAAGGTCCCTGTGACCTCTAATATTAAACTTTAACATAGGCTCTACAATAAATGTGCTTCCACCAACTTTTAAATTTCACATGTACATGCACCTTAATGAGTTCTACACGCCCCACCCATTTTTGGGTCACAAGGTAAAAGGTCAAGGTCCCTGTGACCTCTAATATTACACTTTTACATAGGCTCTAAGGCTCTACAATAAATGTGCTTCCACCTACAACTTTTAAATTTCACATGTACATGCACCTTGAGTTCTACACGCCACACCCATTTTTAGCTAGGCTGTATTTGGAGAAAACCTGAGGTATTGTAATAGCCAGCTCGTTGTCCGCTGTCTGCAGTAGGCGTCATGCTAAAACCTTAACATTGGCTCTAAAATCAAAGTGCTTTTACATACAACTTTGAAACTTCATATGTAGATACACCTTGTTGAGTTCACCACGCCACAACCATTTTCGGGTCAGTAGGTCAAAGGTCAAGGTAACTGTGACCTCTAATATAAAACTTTAACATAGGCTCTAAAATCAAAGTGCTTCCACCTACAACTTTGAAACTTCATATGTAGATGCACCTTGATGAGTTCTACACGCCACACCCATTTTCGGGTCACTAGGTCAAAGGTCAAGGTCACTGACCTCTAATATAAAACTTAACATAGGCCCTAAAATCAAATTGCTTCCATTTACAACAATGAAACTTCATATGTAGATGCACCTTGATGAGTTCTACAGGCCACACCCATTTTGTGGTCACTAGGTCAAGGTCTTTGTGACTCCAATATTAAACTTTAAAATAGTCTCTAAAATCAAAGTGCTTCCACCCACAACTTTGAAACTTCATATGTAGATGCACCTTGATGAGTTCTACACGCCACACCCATTTTTGGGTCACTAGGTCAAAGGTCAAGGTCACTGACAAAAATTCGGACAAGCTTTCGCAGCCAAGCGTGGCATCCGTTATGAGGTGCTCTTGTCTTTGTTTTGGGACACGATTGGTTTTTGTATTGGTCAATATATGCATATACATTGTTTATACATGCATTGCCTAATTGAGAAGCTTAACATTGTTTGTTTGTATAATGAAAACATGGTATGATATAGAAACCTCTTGATACATCATTAAATGTATACACACATAACAAACATTTACTTATATAAGATTCATTGTATACGTTATATACATGTAACCTGTGAACAAACTGTAAATACTGTTTATCAAATTAAAATTTACCTTTAATTACTTTTATTAATATTTAAGATAGAACTTTGCAATATTTGTTTTTGAAAATGATGAGCGCTGTTAAGCAACATGAATGGTATCCATTTAAGTGCTTCCCAAAAATATCGCTCTGAGATTTCCCATTGAAGGTATCTCAATAGTACTATTTCGTGCAGGTTAATGCATAGACCTATACAAACATTTTTGGATAGGTTCCTGGTTTAGGGGTTAAGTGGGGTGCATGAGTATGTTAATGTCAGTTACTATTTATCATGCGATCAAGGCACACATTGCAAACATAAATACAAAAGTAAGTAAATTAGAAATTTGAAGGATATATTGTTATCATTATTATGCCCCCTTCGAAGAATAGGGGGTATATTGTTTTGCACATGTCGATAGGTGGGAAGGTCGGTCGGTACGTCCGTCCACCAGATGGTTTTCGAATGATAACACAAGAATGCTTAGGCCTAGGATCATGAAACTTCATAGGTACATTGCTCATGACTGGCAGATGATCCCTTTTGATTTTGAGGTTACTAGGTCAAAGGTCAAGGTCACAGTGACTCGAAATAGTAAAACGGTTTCCGGATGATAACTCAAGAACGCTTACGCCTAGGATCATGAAACTTAACAGGTACGTTGATTATGACTCGCAAATGCCCCCTATTGATTTTCAGGTCACTAGGTCAAAGGTCAAGGTCACAGTGACTAGAAACAGAAAAATGGTTTCCGGATGATAACAAGAGAACGCTTACGCCTTAAGGATCATGAATCTTCATAGGTAATTTGATTATGACTCCCAGATGACCCCTATTGACTTTCAAGTCACTATGTCAAAGGTCAAGGTCACAGTGACTTGAAACAGTAAAATGGTTTCCTGCTGATTGCTCAAGCATAATTAGGCCTAGGATCATGAAACTTCATAGGTACATTGATCATGACTGGCAGATGACCCCTATCAGGTCAAAGGTCAAGGTCACAGTGACAAAAAACATATTCACACAATGGCTGCCACTACAACTGACAGCCCAAATCGGGGGCATGCGTGTTTTACAAACATCCCTTGTTAAGTGAACGTTTAATTGTTGAGGAACTTTGAGTAGACATAAATGAACTAATAATTGTTATGTATGACTTCATTATCCAGTGCTTGATTGTTAGCTAGAACAACAGTTGTTAAATACCTAATATCTCTTGGTAAAAATTCATAGGTTCTTAATATGTAGTTTTTATTTCTGCTGTATCCTTGCCCGGAATGGTGGTTGTATTATGTAAGAGTAATAATTGTGTGTCTTGACAACCTTTGCTGGTTTACGATTAATTAATATATAGGCAGTGGCTTAAGGCTTTTGTTCCAAGTTGGTGTTTCGTTTGGCGTTCAATGTTAAAATGATAAATCTAACATAATGTAGGTGAATATATTTGAAAAAAAGCCCGGTGTATAGTTGTAAGCAGATCGGACCTGATTCTGAACTTCCCACCATTACAGGTAATACAACTAAAAACGGACTGTGCGCATTAGCGTTTGATTTTATTTACACTTCTGAATTAATAAGGCATTGAACATTTTTTCAACAAAAACTATACTATAGCCAATGATAAGAGTGTGTACCACTTCAAACCACTTCTATAATTGCTATTACAAAATATCGAAAGAAAAACATATCAAACGCAATGCAGTGTGTATACATACGTTTGGGTCAAAATCTGGTTTACACCAAAGTGAGCTCGCAGGGTTACAGCGCATTAACATCGAAATGATAATCAACATAGCCGTCTGTATGATTAATTATTTAATGAGTTCAATCTTTCTCTGATATTTAATTGTTTAGATCTATTGATCGATTATCTTATTATGTAATTTAGAATGTTTATGTGATATAAATACTTAATTGTTGTGTAAAGCAAATTTTAATCAGGATATTGTATATGTTGTCTAATAAGAATCCACTAGTCTGACGGAATATGCATGTGTTGATGATTGCATATAATTTTACTTTATCTGAACTGGTTCAAATAAAACAATTGTCATCATACTTGCTATACTTTCAACAAGTCTAAAAAGAGGTATGTTGGTGTTATATTTACTAACTTTTTATCAATAAAGCATTCATAGAGAGTGCACACACATCTCGACATTTGCTTGGGATCCATATTTTTTGCAGAAAGCATCCCTGAAAATCGTTGACCCTCGTCTTGGGTATACCAACATTTCATATGAACTCTGCCCCGGGTTAGAAGTCAAGGTTATTGTACAAAAGAAAACACTCATATATCCACTGCAATTAGGTATAGTTTTAGCTCACCTGATTGCTCAGGTGAGCTTTTGTGACCGGTCTTTGTCCATCATCCGTCCGTCCGTCGTCCGTCCGTCCACATTTGTTCGTAAACACTCTAGAGGCCACATTTATTGTCCGATCTTCATGAAACTTGGTCAGAAGCTTTGTCCTAATGAAGTCTCGGTCAAGTTAAAAACTGGGTTGTGCCCGGTCAAAAACTAGGTCACTAGGTCAAAAAAGGGAAAAAACTTGTTAACACTGTAGAAGTAACATTTTATGTCCAAACTTCATGTAACTTTGTCAAAATGTTTGTCTTAATGAAATGTTGGTTGAGTTCAAAAGTGGTTCCAGTCCGTTGAAAAACATGGCTGCCAGTGGGCAGGGCAGTTTTCCTTATTTGGCTGTAGAGAAACCTTGTAAACACACTAGAAGTCACATTTTTGCCCAATCATCATGAATGTTGGTCAAAACATGTTTTTATTGATATCTCGAACGAGTTCGAAAATGATGCAGATCGTTGATAAACATGGCCGCCAGTGGGCGGGGCATTTTTATCTATATGTATATAGTGAAAATATGTGAACACTCTAGAAGTTACATTTTTGGCCCAATTTTCATGAAATTTGGTCCGAACATTTGTTTCCTTGATATGAGAGTTGAGTTCGAAAATGGTTCCGGTCAGTTGAATAACATGGCTGCCAGGGAGGGGGGGGGGCAGTTTTCTCATATTTATATAATAAAAAAAGCTTGGGAACACTAGAAGTCACATTTTTTGTCCAATCATCATGAAACTTGGTGAAAAGATTGGTTTTATTAATATATCACATAATTAATGCCATAACTATTGACTTTAGGTTGTCCAAATTTTCATTATATTGCACAAAATCCTAGTAAACACTCTAGAGGTCACAATTTTGTTTCAGATTTTATGAATCTTGGTCATTATATTTATTTTTGTAAGCAAAGTTCGATGTATAGTGAGGGGGGTCAACTCAAAATATAGGTCACCAGGTCAAATCTTACAAAAATAAAATCACTCCATTTGTCAGAGTTTTGGTTCAAAAATGATAAAACTTGACCAGGATGTTTGTCTGGACAATATCTAGGTCAAGTTTGAGGTTTGGTAAAGATTGAATAAACCGACTCCTCTCAGGTGAGCGAACTAGGGCCATGTTGGCCCTCTTGTTTCATGTACAGTGTTGCTTATGGTATACCACTAGGAGGCACTATTAGAATGTAGGCTATTCCACAGTGTCCTTCCAGTGAACCAATTCATTAAACCCGAATATAATTATTTGCGTGTGTAATAATTGTTTGGAGGAATATTTGCATTACTCTGCGTTATAGTATAATTGTTATCTTGGATATAACATGTACTCTGTATTTTTCTGGCAACATGAAACAGCAAAATTGTTCTTATTGTATATATTTGGTTCAGCATTGCTTATTTTTAACATGTCCTCATCTGATGATTTGAAATGTTGTTCATATAATATCATTATTATGTGGACGACACGCATAAACGTAAATTGTTGCAGTTGTCAATATTTTTGATTCATGTTATGGTATTCATCTTGGTATTTTATATTTCAGGAAAAAAGAAGTGGACGCCGAAGGAACAACTAGTTGTGATGAGTGAATTTGAAAAATATATGCATCTAAACAAATTGACTGGAAAGTCCGAATGCGAGATATGGTTAAAAGAAAACCCGTGTTTAAGTAGAAGAAGTAAGAGAAATATTAAGACTTTGTTCGAAATTAGACATCAGGAAAATTAAAACGACTGAGGAAAGAACAAGATGAAAGGACAAGATGCTGTAGATTTGAATGCTGTAACTAGCAATTTGCAAAAGTGTTTTGGAAACAATCCAAAACTGATGATATCATTATGTAACAGTAAACAATATATAACACTTTTTAACAAACATTTGTTGATTAGGCTGTTTGAAATTTTTAACTATAAAGTTATATTGTGAAACGAATTGTGTCCATGTTTCATATTCTGTAGGGAAAGTATCGTTTCAGAAATGGAGTATGCTCAATTATTAATTTTAATATATAGTTAAGTAATCGCAGTCTCGTTGAAGACATTTTATAAACATGTTTGGCGACCGTCATTTTCAATAAAATAAACATGTATGTTTTTTAATTGCGGTTATCATTATGCTTTAAATATATCCAACAGAATTTCAAACCCTTTTGGGTAGATGTCTAAAAATGCTTTTTCGATTTATTGTAGTAAATTAGAAGTAAAAGCAGAATTGTTGTATTATTCATTTTTTTATAATCCAAATATATTGATAGGAAATACAAGTCATGTTTTGATGCTTGAATTTACTGTATAGGTGATATATTCAAAAATGGAACCGTTATTTCTGTAGATGAATTGAGTGAAATGTACAGTTTAACCATATTATATTTTATTAATTATATAGGGGTGACAAGAGCAATAGATAAATTTGTGAACAAAAGTTGTTTACCCTGTCCTACCCAACAAATGATAAAACCCTTTTTCCCCCATTATTACATCTCATATTAAAAAAAAATCTGGTGCTAAAAAGACTATATAATAATGTAAATAAGAACAATGAACAACCTTCAGTTAAAGCAAAATGGGGTATAAAACTCAATACCATAATTAGTGAAAATGAATGGAACTGCATTTTTGAACTACTCTTTTTAATAACAAATAATGTAAAGGTACAGTGGTTCCAATACAGAATAATTCATTTGGTACTTGGAACAAATAGGCTTTTGAGCAAAATAAATAATAACAAATGATCCATTGTGCTCCTTTTGCAAACAAAGTGAGGAAAATTTAGAATATTTATTTTGGGAATGTCAGATGTCTTAAGCATTAATTGATGAGATATTACCAGCTTAATTGTTTCCTTTTATGAATTAGAAAAGTTTTAAACTTGGGTATTTAAAAAAGTCGGCTATAGCCACAAATAATGTTTTTTTGTTTTTCAAGCTATATTTATATAAGTGTAAAATGAATAAATTCATCCCAAACAGGAGCAAAAAAACACATAAAGTATGAATATGATAACTTATAAAAACAGCAATTTCAAATGATATTACAGAATCCTTTGTCAGGGAATGGGTATTGTTAACTACCATTGTAGACCAAACTTAGTATTTAAATTTAATTAATATTGTTCTTTACAACTTTGTATAAATATGCGTTTTGTTTTGTTTTAGCTCAAAGGACCATGTTGACATCTCTAAAGAAATTATAGGTAGAACCTTTGTGTCATAAATCACAATAACATGTACCTTTTTTTGTTTTTTTCTATACATTGTTTTTCATCTGCATATGCAAACACTATTTGCTTACTATAATTTATACACACAGGTACTTAAAATATTTATGTACTCTGGCAAATGTCCTTATTTTGAAAATGTACCTATTTTTGCTTTTTTATGCTTTCTATTCATCTGAATTTGCATATACTAATTGCTTATTACAATTAATACATACTTTTAATATGTTTATATACTAAAATATCTAGTTTTTATACGCCCGTCTATGACGGGACGTATTATGGTATACCCCGCGTCCGTCTGTCCGTCCGTCCGTCCGTCCGTCTGTTAATGTCGTACGCTACGTCAAATATCCTTTGACAGATTTTCTTCAAATTTTAACACAATCTTAATATTGATAAACCCTGATCCCCTTTCGTTTTTGACGGAATTCTGAATTGTCGTTCCAGAGTTATGGGACTTTGTTCGTCAAAATTTCGTGATTTCATTGAATGTCCTACTGTAGCTCAAATATCCTTCTATGGATTTTTTTCAAATTTCAACACAATCTTAATATTGATAAACCCTGATCCCCTTTCGTTTTTGACGGAATTCTGAATTGTCGTTCCAGAGTTATGGGACTTTGTTCGTCAAAATTTCGTGATTTCCATGCTCATGTACTTATAAAATAAACCATGTATTCAAATACAAATAAACTGAAGTAAAAAAATGATTCAAAGGGTTATTTATTACCTTACTACTTCATTGGCGAACGACGGGCGTATCATGCGCTCATGGCGCAGCTTTTATTTACTTCTGTTCTCTATAAATACTTGTTTAATGTTTTTCCACATACAATTGCATGCAACTGTCTTATAGTTTGCTCTAGATGCTGTGTATTATGTGTCAGTCATTCTGTTATCTATGATAAAGGTACGGTGTGTTTTTATGCCCCCTGATCGAATGATCGGGGATATATTGTTTTTGGCCTGTCTGTCTGTCATCAATTCATGGATTCATTCATTGGGTGTGTCCCAAAACTTTAACATTGGTCATAACTTTTGCAATATTGAAGATATCAACTTGATATTTGGCATGCTTTTGTATCTCATGTGGCTGCACATCTTGAGTGGTGAAAGGTCAAGGTAATCCTTCAAGGTCAAAGGGCAAATATATGGCTTCAAAGCGGCGTAGTAGGGGGCATTTTGTTTCTGACAAACACATCTCTTGTTTTCAAACTTCTATGCAAATTGCTTTGTTTTTGTATGTCACTATCTACAACCATATATATATAAAGTATGACACTGTGACATTAATCGTTTGCATGTGTACTTTTGTATGTCACTGTCTATAATTATATGAGTCGTGTTCTGAGAAAACTGGGCATAATGCATGTGCGTAAATTGTCGTCCCAGATTAGCCTGTGCGGACAACACTTTTCGCACATGCATTATGCCCAGTTTTCTCACAACGCGACTCATATGATAGTTTGTGTTGCATATGTACATATATATGTAGCTGTTTTCTTGTCTTGTAATAAAACGTGTTGGGAAAAAAAATATACATGTATGCATGTACATGTATGTTGCTTTATTATGTCTTTGCACATGTACTCATGTGAACAATTATTTTGTACATGTGTAAGATGTGACTTCTAAAATAAAGAATATGTTCTTCAGTACAGTGTTCTTGTAGTAAAGTGTCAATTGTGTCCCTTGTATGGCTTTTGTTTACACCCGATGATTGTTTACACACCAGGCGTACGAATTAACCTGACACCCATGTGGTTCATTAGGTAATTTTCAACAATAAAACATAATACTAGTAACTATATACATTTGCTGACAATTTTATAGGAGGAAATCTAGCTTGATGCCTTACCTACAATAATGCAAATCGCCGGTTGAATGGCTTAAGGGATAAAGTTATGTTGACATTTTGTCTGTCCGTTCAAAACAACTTTGCTCAGAAAAAAACTTCAAAATTATTAAATGAATTTGATCGAACCGTCACATTACAATGGACGGCATTAAGAGAAAGTGCAATGTTCTGGTCCAGGTTTTTTAACTTTGAATATTGTTGTTTGGAACATAACTTCAAATTTAAAGGCGGGATTTGGTTTAAACCGCCATACAATATTATAAGAGAGACACGAAGAGAAGTACAGTGTGCAATAAATGGCCTGGACTTCAATAAAGTTTTCTTAGCCGGAGCATAATTTCGGAACTACATGTATAAACAGGGATTGGCTGAATCGTCATACATTGATAGAATACATTTAAATTAGTGTGTAAGATATTTAGCTCTACCTCATCTGTATCTAATTATCTATATATCTTAATTGAACTATATCTACATCCATTCTGTGTTCAAAATTCAATAACTATCGATGGTCGTTACAAGCTATATCCATCGTTACATTTCCGAAACGAAATGCTCGTATGCATGAACAAGAAGTGCCCCAGGACTAAATGGTGTCCAATGATATCAGCAGCAAATATTGAAAGAGTGGTTGGTAGACTGATGTGTTCTTTTTCATACGCATGGCGCCTTGATGGTTAACAAGTGTTTCAAGATTCAAAACGTTATACCAAAGGATTAAGGAAAAACGCGGATTTTACAACAAGAGCACCGCATAACGGGTGCCAACGCTCGGCTGCGGGTGCAGATTTGAATAAATGAAAGCATGTCAGAATATTTTTTAGAGGTCACAGTGATCTTGACCTTTGACCTAGTGACCCAAAAATGGGTGTGGCGTGTAGAACTCATCAGGGTGCATCTGCATATGAAGTTTCAAAGCTGTAGGTGGAAGAACTTTGATTTTAGAGCAATGTTAAGGTTTGAGCACGACGCCGGCGGACTACACGACACGACGATCTGGCTATGACAATACCTAGGGTTTTCCCCGAGAACAGCAGAGCTTAAAAACACTTTTTGAAGGCGTCACATGGACATCAACGCCGACGTCGAAGCCAGGACGAGAAAGAAACTTCCCATATTTTCTTTGTTTTGTCTTGATTCAAACATCAAGATGATAATGCCACTTGTTTATAATTGGACACTTTCAAACATCGGAACCCTGGCTTAGAATATATTAAACTTCACAGCAATTAGTGTAGTAACGCAAATAACTTTGAAACGAAAAGAGACGCCATGGGATCAATACAATGAATATATGTGCGCTTGAACTCGATTTGGTCATGATATCAACAGGAATTAATAATGTTATTTAAATTTTAATACAACAATGTCACCAAATCTAAGCACTGAAGATAATAATTAGGTAACACAGTTTAAATTGCAGACTATTTATGAACCCGACTGAGACAAAGATGCAACATAACAAGTAGGACATACTGACGTTATTTTATGTTGCTAAATATTGATGCCATGAGTAACATTGTCTATGTGTGATCACGAGCGGGTTTCAGTTTTGTGCATATGCTATGAGTATAATTATGCTACTTCTTACCAGACTGAGTCGTTTTCTAGCTATTGTAAAATCAGCTTTGTAAATATATTTAATATATATCATGTAAATTCGTTTGGAGACGGATACAAGTTTACACAGCGGCGACTGAAGACAAGTGTGTGTGTGTGTGTGTGTGTGTGTGTGTGTGTGTGTGTGTGTGTGTGTGTGTGTGTGTGTGTGTGTGTGTGTGTGTGTGTGTGTGTGTGTGTGCGTGCGTGCGTGCGTGCGTGCGTGCGTGCGTGCGTGCGTGCGTGCGTGCGTGCGTGCGTGCGTGCGTGCGTGCGTGCGTGCGTGCGTGCGTGCGTGCGTGCGTGCGTGCGTGCGTGCATGCGTGTGTGTGGGGGGCGTCGTGGGAAAAAAAATTCCATCTCTGAAATCAGAAACATAACAATGATTTAAACCAATCATATGCATTTAAACTGAACTGGTGTTATTTTATTCAGAAAGCGTCTCCAGTAACAACTTTTCGATCATATACTTGTTTAAAGGCGACTTTTCCTGATTATTATTTATGACAGGCCGTACAACTTTTCATCCATCTTCATTTATATAGATTTAATTTATTAAAATACCAAATTGGCCTCGGTTGTCGATCGGGTGGACGAAAAGGTGACTGGTCGTTTTTGCTAGACAATTATTTATATATCTCTCCAAGCATATCTTATAATCTTTAGAAAACGCACGAACATTTGAATAATAAATACACACTACTATTTCCAATGAACATACGTTTTGAAGGTACTACTAATGCCTGCATGTTATTAAGTCTGTATCTGTCTGTAAATGAACCAAGCTCCACCTTGATTTACCTATACACATAAACATGTGAACACAATAGGACTTTTTTAAAGTGTTTGAAAACGAAAAAAAGGTAATTTATACTATACGCAGGGTATTGTTTACCTTCCCTAATCAATGCTGGTGCCACGGCTGACCGTGGCAGCTCGGTAGTGCAAGCGTTAACAAAACATTGCAAAACGCTCTCGGACGCCACAAATGGTAGGAATCTCTTCGAAGCTGAAATGTTACTACTGCATATCAAACTTTAATTCATGGAATACATTTAAGCAACTTTATTGCAATATATAAACTTATAACACAGGCCAACAAATACACGTTGATAAGAGAAATCCTTTTAAAACAAATGCACTTCAATTTGACAAGTTTGAACATTCTTCTGTTTAATAGTTCGTTGCATTAATTTCAAATTATGTAACGTATGATTAACATTGCAACATATTTCCACAATCGGCACCGACACTGATTACGTTGACACTGTCTACAGATATTGTGTCAAACAGATATATTATCTTCCAAACAATGTTGTTGATATGGAACCTTATAATAAACTGATAAAATAATTAAATACCAATTTATAAATTTTACACTGCCGTATCCGGCAAATATATATTTCTTAAAATGTACTCTCACCTTTTAAAGTTATACTAATAGCAAATTCAAGAAAATTTGGGTGTGTTTTATAAAAAAGGTCAATAAAAACATTCGCAATTTAATGCATCTTGACTTATAATTATGATATTTTTTGTTTACATACTATATTCAAAAGTAACTTGTTCATTAGATGTATGCAACAATTTCACGAACTCATGGGACCATGTCAACAATATGAACCCGGTTACATCAACATATGGACTTACTGATGTACTTAACTTGAGGATACACATCCCGCTTTGTGGGCTTGGGTCGATACAACAGCACGACATTCGGGTGGTATTTACGGATCCATGCATCCCAAAACCTAATTAAACAGTTGACTTTAAATATTATTTAACTGAAAAGCAGTAATAAATAACACATGTTATAAGTTTGTATACATTGATCTAATTTAATTCCATTTCTACACTGTATTAGTTGTCATTCAAGTCATGTCTTTAATTCCGAAGCAATATATAGTTACGCTCGATTGGTCATTGTCGGCTTGTGTACTACCCCGGGTACTCTTATGTATACTTACAGGTACACCGGGTACGGTAAATATACTTAAACGTACACCTAACTTTAATTACATCACTAGTTCAGATAAAATCTGAGCGTCACTTACTTTGTATAGATGTATTTATATTTTGTGTGTGTTTCAAATAATTAAGACAATAATACCCGTCTTTCGATCATCTTCCACGATTTGTCGCAAGACATGTCCAGTTCTCTACAAAACATGAACAATAATTATAAAAATTTGTTGTGGAATATTTAGGAATGTGTGCATGCTATTTAATTTGGACATTATTTAAAAAGTCTAATTATTTTGTATTTATAGTTATTAATACCGGTGATAACACTACATACCACGGGGCATCGATTATACACCCCGGCGATAACAATACACACAACGGGACATCGATTATACACCACGGTGATAACAATACACACCACGGGATATCGATTATACACCCTGGTGATAACAATACACACCACGGGACATCGATTATACACCCCGGTGATAACAATACACACCACGGTACTTCGGTTATACAACATGGTGGTACCAATACACACCACGGGACATCGATTATACACCCCGGTGATAACAATACACACCACGGGACATCGATTATACTACCCGGTGATAACAATACACACCACGGTACATCGATTATACACCCCGGTGATAACAATACACACTACGGTTAATCGAGTATACAACCTGGTGGTAACAACACACGCCACGGGACATCACTTATCACACCCCGATGATAACAATACAAACCATGGGTCATCGATAATACAACCTGGTGATAACAATAAACGCGTTGGACATCAGATATACACCCCGGTGATAACAATACAAACAACGGGACATAAATTATACAATCCCATGATAACATTACACGCCACTGGACATAATTTTACAACAATACACAATACACGCCATCAATTATACACCCAGGTGATAAAATTACACACCACGGGACATCGATTATACACCCCTTTGTTAACAATACACGCCACGTGATATCAAATATACACTCTAACAATACACATCATGGGACATCGATTATACTTCCCGGTGATAACACAACACACCACGGGACATCAAATATACACCCCTGTGATAACAACTAACGAAACGGGACATCAATTATTCACGCCAGGGATAACAAAATACACCACGAGACATCAATTATACACCACGGTGATAACAATACACACCATGGGACATCAATTATACACCCAGGTGATAACAATACAAATCATGGGACATCGATTTTACACCCCCGTGAAAACACTACACGCCACGGTAATCAAATATACACCCCAATGATAACAACACACGCCACGGGATATCAAATATACACGACGATGATAATAATACACACAATGGGACATCAAATATACACCCCGGTGATAACACTACACACCTTACGACATCAATTATACACTCTGGTGATAACAATACACACTATGAAACATCTATTATACACCCCGGTGTTAACACTACACGCCACGGCAATCATATACACATCTGTGATAACAACACACGCCACGGGACTTCATTCATACCCCGGTGATTACAATGCACACAATGGGACATCAAATATACACCCCGGTGATAACATTGCACACATCGGGACATCAATTATACACTCCGTTGATAACAAAACAAACCATGTGACAACAATTATACACCCCGGTGATAACAAAACAGACCACGGGACATCAATTATACACTCCAGTGATAACAATACACGCCACGCGATATCAGTAATACATCCCGGTGATAACAATACACACAACAAGACATCAAATATACACAATGGTGATAACACTTCACACCACGGTCATCATTTATAAACCCAGTGATAATAATGCACACCATGGGGCATCGATTTAAAACCCTGGTGATAACACTACACGCCACGGGACATCACTAATACAGTCGGTGATAAAAATACACACCATAAGAAATCGATTATAAACCGAGAAGATAACAATACGAATCACGGGACATCAATTATACACCCCTGTTATAACACTAAACGTCATTGGGCATCAATTATACACACCGGTGATAACATAACACGCCACGGGACATCAATATTACACCCCGGTGATACCACTATACTTTGTGGGACATCAATTTTACATTCCGGTGATAAAAATACACACCAAGGAACATTAATTTTAGACCCAGGTGATAACGATACAAACCACGGGGCATCGAGTATACGGCCCGGGGATAACAATACAAACCACGGGGCATCGATTATACACCCCGATGATAGCAATACAAACCACGGAGCATCGATAATACAACCCGGTGATAGCAATACAAACCACGGGGCATCGATTGTACACCCCGGTGATAACAATACAAACCACGGGGTATCGATTATACGGCCCGGTGATAACAATACAAACCACGGGGCATCGAGTATACTGCCCTGTGATAACAATACAAACCACGGAGCATCGATTATACATCCCGATGATAACAATACAAACCACGGGGCATCGATTATACAGCCCGGTGATAGCAATACAAACCACGGGGCATCGATTATATGGCCCGGTGATAACAATAAAAACAATAGGGAATCGATTATACGGTCCGGTGATAATAATACAAACCACAGGGCATCGATTTTATGGCCCGGTGATAACAAAACAAACTACGGGGCATCGATTATAAGGCCCGCTGATAACAATACAAACCGCGGAGCATCGATTATACGGCCCGGTAATAACAATACAAACCACGGGGCATCGATTATACACCCCGGTGATAACAATAAAAATAACGGGGAATCGATTATACGGCCCGGTGATAACAATACAAACCACGGGGCATCGATTATACACCCCGATGATAACAATAAAAACCACGGGGCATCGATTACACGGCCCAGTGATAACAATACAAACCACGGGGCATCAATTACACACCAAGGTGATAACAATTAAAAACACGGGGCATCGATTATACGGCCTGGTGATAACAAAACAAACCACGGGGCATCGATTATACACCCCGGTGATAACAATAAAAAAACGGGATATCGATTATACGACCCTGTGATAACAATACAAACCACGGTGTATCGGTTTTAAACCCTGCTGTTAACAATACAAACCACGGGGCATCGATAAAACACCCCGGTGATAACAATACAAACCACGGGGCATCGGTTATACGGCCCGGTGATAACAATAAAAACAACGGGGCGTCGATTATACGGCCCGGTGATAACAATACAAACCACAGGGCATCGATTATACACCCCGGTGATAACAATAAAAACCACGGGGCATCGATTATATGGCCCGGTGATAACAATACAAACCACGGGGTATCAATTATACACCCCGTCGATAACAATAAAAAACAGGGGGCATCGATTATACGACCCGGTGATAACAAAACTAAACACCGGGCATCGATTATACACCACGGTCATAACAATAAAAACAACGGGGCATCGATTATACGGCCCGGTGATAACAATACAAACCACGGTGTATCGATTATACACCCCGGTGATAACAATAAAAAAAACGGGGCATCAATTATACGGCTCGGTGATAACAATACAAACCACGGGGCGTCGATTATACGGCCCGGTGATACTAAAACAAACCACGGGGCATCGATTATACGGTCCGGTGATAGCAATACAAACCACGGGATATCGATTATATGGCTCGGTGATAACAATACAAACCACGGGGCATCGATTATACACCCCGTTGATAAGAATACAAACTACGGGGAATCGATTATACGGCCCGGTGATAACAATAAAAACCACGGGGCATCGATTATACGGCCCGGTGATAACAATAAAAACCACGGGGCATCGATTATACACCCCGGTGATAACAAAAAATCCACGGGTCATCGATTATACAACCCGGTGATAACAATAAAAACATTTTAAGGCACGCAGCTTAAGTATAAATTGTTTGGATCTAAAATATTTTTAAGTTAAAATAAATGTGATTGACACGCTGTGAACTTAATAACATGATTTGTTTCATTTAGTGTTATTTTCGCGTTTTAGGTGAGGTAACTTGAAATCAAAGCGTGCAATGGACGCAGTACCGGTCGCAAACAACTATTAAAGTATGGTATATATATATATATATATATATATATATATATATAAATATATATATATATATATATATATATATATATATATATATATATAGATATATATATATATATATATATATATATATATATATAAATATATATATATATATATATATATATATATATATATATATATATATATATATATAGGTATCTTTAAACAATTAACTAAGAATAAACATCGTTGTTTAATGTAACGCAGGTTGAGATGCATAAATATTTATTTTAAATCAGTATTTGCAATTTAGATTATATTAATACAACTTTAGTTCGGTGAAGTCATCAACAATTCAGTGCGTTTCGACCTTTTGCACATGCGCATAAGGGACGGTGATCATCCCGGTGAATCTACATCATCTACATCTATATCGGTACGTTGACCAGTCAAACTTGACAATTACTCAACGGATAGTGGCGCTTAATAAAAGGGTAAAGTGATCGATAGAATGATAGATGTTATAAAAATAAAAGATGTGATACAAATTAAGTACAACATAATAGTATGTATTCAGGGAATATAAGGTTAGAAGAGATAATACAGATAAAGTACACGATACTTCATATTTAAATTAGGAATAATAAGGATAGATACATAGTAGAAGGAAGGATAAAGAGAGATAATCCCAGCTGGTCATACGACCATCTGGTAGTGAAACCCCTTGTTATAAATGCAGCGTCGCTAGCTCCCTCTTGAAGGATACCAAAGAGGGGGCCTCAACTACTGTAGCTGGTAGTCTGTTCCACACTGGGATGGTTCTGGGGAAGAAGCGAACTTTAAGACATCTTATGATGTTAAGTAGTGGTTGTAGGTCAAACTATGCATGTTCCGACGTGTTCGCGCTGGTGCTTCTGATAGATAGGCATCGCTTGGTATGTCGACCAGGTCATGAATTATCTTGTACAGAATCACTAGTTAGAGTTTTGTGCTTCTGTCCTCAAGAGACTCCCATTGAAGTAGATTCAACATATCGGTAACGCTGCTGGTATTGCGGTAACGGTTGGTGGTGATACGTACAGCTCTTCTTTGGACCATTTCAATTTTCTTTACTTGTTCTTTTGTGTGAAATAAAAGTATTCTATATCTCGACGAAGTGTATAGTTTAAGCGAACTAAATATAATATTATAATTAACTATTGTTCTCCAAGTATGTTCTTTATGGTAAGGATTTATTATTAATTTATTACGCGTATGAATTCTACGTGAAACGCGAAGGTTATGTATTAGTAAAAGTATTTCGCTTTTAACCTAATTGTTCATAGTTTGAAATCGAAAGTGACTTCTTTAATTGTAAAAGGAAAATAGAAATGTTTGGTGTAATTAAAGTCTATATTTATTGTGTTTGTTCTCGGCTTATAAATATTGCAATAGCCTTGTAAACTGTAATAAATTAATGCGATGGTGAGATGAAACGAAGCCCATATTTATAATTTCTGACATGAATATGCATTTCTTAAAATAACCGTCTCTCACTTCAAGGGGGTTCCCCTCACGGGTTTGACATATTTGTTTGAGTAGTATAAATGACTGATGTCATCGTTCAGAATGCATGGCGGATTGCAGTCTGAGTGACGAAGATGTGTTTGTTTTATTAGCATGCGTTCCGAACAAAATTGTTCATGTCTGCGCGTCTTTATTTCAAATGTTGATCTAGTACGTTTATGATAACGTTAAAACTTCATCTTCTTTCTAAATGCAAAATTGATATTGACATATTTAAGTTAATATTAACATACTTAAAGGTATTAGTTATACTCAAAAGTGAGAGCTTTGCAAATTGGAAAAAAATCACTGTTCTATGTTAAATGTTTTGCCCTGCAATGGAAGTTACATATTTTACTTATCAATAGCCATGGTACTTGTCAAATTCGGTATGAATTCCGGTCAAAACGGTTGGCGAATGTGTAATAACAAGTTAAATATATATTACATAAAATATCATATTAAATCGGCAAGTTTACGGGTTGCGGAATGAAAATTCCTGGTAGCGAAGTTCACAGATTGAAGAATAAAAAATCAAGATAAAACAATTCATTACTTTCAGATAAATGACACTGCTTAAATAATATATTATTATGGAACAATTCGGTCATATTTTAAGGTATGTTCGATTAATTAAATTTATTATAAACAATGCATTAATTCAGTAATCTTTATTTCCGATGTCCGATTTTATTATGCTTTGAATTCCAATCATATAACTAATTTATAATATTGCCTCAAGTAGAAATGTCTCTGCATGGTCTTTCTACGTAGTTCGGTCGAGTTTATAATTTATAATGTTGATTTACTCTACACTTTCAAGTCCACAGGGTATTTTAACCAAACAATGATAAACACGGGTCCCGTATGGAAGGTCCCGTGTCTGTACAAAAACAACGCCGAACTCTACCGCTATTAGAAGTTAAGTGCCTCCAGACATACTGGTTCATGTACACGATTAATTTGGAATACATATAATCAAACAATTATAAATCTGAAAAAAAAACGCATGTCTCGCTTGTCAAGTTTATGTGTGACTTCATGCGAGCTAAATGTATTAAATGGATACTTACATATATATATATATATTAACTGCTAATATGGATTATTGTCGTACATATAGGTATTTGAACATAAACTTGAACAAGCAATAAACCACATTTGCGGTTATGATAATCTAATCAATTTCTTTGTGAAGCGGCATTGTCCAGATAGACTAATAATGTATGTGGGTCTTTTAAAATTATCTTATGAACCACATGACAGGCTAATCCGTTAATGATGATAAGTTTAAATCGGATGTAGTAACATAAAATAACATTGTGTAATCACCGTTATATGACTTCTGGTATACACAGTATTGAAAAAGGTGTATCACACATTGATCATCTATGATCGCTGTGGTTAGTTTATCGGCCAAAGACTGGTAACGTCGATATATATGTTAATTTTTCATTGATTGTGTATGTCACGTATTTTTGTATACGGAATAAGTGACCAACCGTTTTGTCTCATCTCTGCTTGCGGTCGCGGTTATTTATGCTAGTGTAATTTAATCTGCCGATATTGCTTGGAAATTAAAGTTATCATTAGTAAAACTACTTGTGTTGTTTGCTTTTATTAGGTGTCGTGAGCATCGAAAATCTCCGGGCGATATTTTCACTGTGGAGATGTATGCTTTCAATTTTAATCGCCTAATATTAAGTTGGCATTTTTTAATTTCTTAAATGCGGTTGAACATTGATTATAGGCATATGAATTGTGATTATATAAATTTCAACCCGAACAGGTGCAGATGAACGTGTTAATATAAAAAGTCAATGCATCGCGTTTTGTTCGTGAATACTTTGTAATATCGTTGAATTAACTACTGGACTAGCTTGCAATTATTCAAGTTAACAGTTTTAATGTTTGAATCCAAGTTTCGTGAGGCGTCTGCATGTGTCTTGTTTTAACTTTCTCTTGAGGCTCAACCACACTGAGCCTTAAAAAGGTGTATTTCTGTTTCGGTAATTGCGACATTAACATATAAATGTCGACGGTAAATGTTCAACGTAAAATAAAATGGCACCGGCGAAAATAATGAGATCATTAAACAACTTCTTAAATAAATTCAAAAGCAGCAAAACTATATAAAGTTTTGATTTTATGTTCTCAGTACATGTTAAAAGTTTACTTAAATTCATTCGGCATTTAATCGATAGCAAACTGATAATATTTATTCACGCATGTCATTGTTCAGATAACGTCCTTTTCGTTCAGCAAACTCAAATATTGAAGAGTGTTATATAGTTTCTCCTGTTGTTTCAAAATGAAGTATTGAACTTATTTTATAAATTGAAGCATGCACATATATACTTTAATGTATAACATATAAAGTGTTACAGATGATCTTTCGAAATGTTCTTTTTTTCTATTGCGTAAAAAATATTCATATTATTTTGCAGGACGACATCTAAAAACTATTGATTAAACTAGCTACGTGGCGGTCCACATGCCATATCAACGCAAGTCGCGTGCGTTACTGCAGTTTTCAAACATTCCGCGCCGAAGAACAACCTTACTGATCGGCCAAGGGCACGGTATTATATTATCTGCCATTGTATTGAGTAATCATAATAATACTTTTGTTCAATATATAATGACTTAAACTTAATTGTATACATTAACGCAGATAAGTAAGAGGAAAATACATTAACGACAACTCCATTAATTACTGTAATATGTTGGTCCATTGCATGAGGTAAGCGCATAAAAGTAGCAATAAATGTTCCCACTTCATCAAGTGTATTATTTTACTACTAGTTTAGTTCGTGGCATCGAACACACCATGCAGTGTATGTTACAATATCAGTAAAATAAAATTCTATATTTACTTCCATTTTACTTCCTTTTATTTGAAAGATTGGGATATATAAGAGGCCGTTGAACGAATTTTTCTTTTGGAAAACTATTCATTTTGCTCGCCCAGGTATATTAGAGACGTAATGTTTTTTATTTAACTTGAGTCATTCAACCGGCATATTACCTGACTAGGCTAATAAATCAATTGTGATGTATAAGGTAAGGCAGGTTTCATAATTATAAGACGTGTCTTTTACACGGGCAGAAGCCATCTTATTTGCATTTTATTGATAAGCAGTATTGTTAATGTTACATAACATAACTTAAACTTATGTACTGCAACGTGTCAGCTATGATCAGTTTATATGTACATGCACGCGTATTCGTGATCGTGTTAAAAATATTGATTTGTATTTCATGACAATTACCCGAACTATATCACATATTCTTGTCCATATCAGCTTATAACAAGGCCTACGCTGCAGGAATGAAATAACGTAATGCTCAATTTTGTTTATTACACGGGTGTTATTACACTAGTTATATAACTGTAAAATGACGTCATTTTTGTGACGAAATGACATAATTATTCCAGCGAATTTCTTCAGTTAAACTCTTTAACAATGTGAAAAAACGGTGAAAAGAGCATACAATCAAGAGAATATTTGTTGGTCATGTTATAAATAGAATCTTAGATTTGTGGTATTTTTGTATTGAATTTATTAAACTCGTCATCTAAATAAAGATAAAAACTCGGCAAGGCTCGTTTTTATCTTTATTGAGATAAATAGGATCTTGCATGAGTGGTCGTTTTGTATTGAATTTATTAAACGAGTCATCTAAATAAAGATAAAACGAGGCTTGCCGAGTTTTTATCTTTATATAGATGACGAGTTTAATAAATTCAATACAAAATGACCACGAATCTAAGACTCTATTTATAACATGACCAACACATTTTCTCTTTATTTTATGCCCTTTTCACCTTTTTATTACAGTGTTAAAGAGTTTAACTAAAGAAATTTGCTGGAATAATGACATCATTTCGTTACAAAAATGACGTCATTTCACATTTATATAACTAGTGTAATAACACCCATGTAGTAAACAAAATTGAGCATCACGTTAGTTCACTCCTGGAGCCTAGGTCATGTTATAAGATGAGTTTAATAAATTCAATACAAAACGACCACTCATGGAAGATCCTTTATTTATCAAATATCTCACTTCAGCACTGTATGGATGGCTGAAAGTGGCACAAGACCTGATGAACCTGAAAGATTCCCAAGACAGGGCAATATGTCCAGCAAACAAGACTTGGTAAGATGATAAGTCGAGTGCAGTTTGTGTCCAGTACACAATGACAATTAGCGCATAGTTTTCCCGTTTATATGTCTGCGTTTCCCCTACCCCTATTATATTTCTTAATGACATTTCAATCTAGATGTTTAATGTTTGCATAACTAAAGGCAGATATACGTTAACATCTTTACAAAAAAGAACAACGGTAAATTTAAACTGTATATCAATAATTGGTCCCAAATTAAATACTTTACTTCTGTACAAAATGTGAAACATTAAAAATTAATACATCCGTTCTCATGAATCTTCTTATAACCACTTTTCAGTGCTTGCACGTGCCAAAGTACGACACTACTTTTTGGCAAACGTTTTTCACAGTTTTCTTTCAAATTATTACAAAAACTATTTAAACATCAATATATTGTATTTACAGACATAACATTTAAAGTTTATATAATTTCGTTAAATTATGCAGCTTTAACCATAGCAATTTAGTTTATTATCAATAGTTATAACATTATTCGTTCCGCATTTGCAATTTCAGATAATAGAGATTTAAACATTATATGTTTAGTATGTTTATGAATGGATGTCATAAATATATATGAACTCGTCGTTGATTACCGTCTATATTTTCAGTGTCTTTATTTCAATCCACTTAATTCAATTTATTAATTAATTCATGGTTGGCAATACTTGTACCGACTATTGGATTATTCACTGAGAACATGCACACGAAATTGTAATATATTTTCACAAGATAATACTTAAGAAATACTATTTTTCTATCATGGTTTGTTGTCGAATAACCCACAGTAAGGAGTATTGATGCGTAGGAATTAAAGCACGAGTGCGAAATAACACGCATCTATACAACTTACTGTGGATTATTCGACAACAAACCATTATAGAAAAATATTATTTCGATTCTAACACGATTCTGATTGATTTGGTTCAAGCTTCAGGACGTAACTATATTTTTCAATACTCCGCCTTTCTTAGTACAAAGTTCACTATTTAGTGACGCCATTGATGTGTACAAACATATGACGTCGTTTTCATTCATAAATATTTTGCAAATGACGTCACTTTCATTGAAAACAACAATCGTAGAAACTTAATGACGGCACGTTTATTGATGCTACTGAAAAGCTGACATGCTATAAATGTTTTCTGAATTACGCTTCCTAACCAATAACATTCTTTGTAGGTGTGGTTATGCCACTTATCACCAAATATACAATTTGTTATTTCATTACATTTATACATGCTACATTTATTACATTTCTTTCAGAGCGGGTTTTAGCACGTGCATTTTACTGCAATATTTTCTTTATTTATTCGGAACTATTTTCGAAACATTAAGCTCCGCCCATAAGTTATTGCAGAATAACCCACGTGATTTCCTTCTTTGTCTATAGAAAACAAGTCGCGTGCCGTGTTAGAATTTTAAATTGATAATACATCGAATGGTATGGCCGTAAAAGAATAATTTAAATTGGAATAATTTTAGTATCGCTGATTTATTTGACTACTAACGATGTAATGTTATTTATGACATGTAGCGTGTTTCTAATTGAAACGTTTTTTAGATTCAGTGGGAAAATACCTCCGTTGAGACATGCACTATACTGAGCTGGCTCGGTTACGGACAGGAGATAATACAGGCTCGGAGAGACGCATATCGGGAGTTAGGCAAGCTGTTAACTGCACAGGTATGTGGAAAGGCAACGTTAATTATTGCGGGTAGCAAAGGTGAGGGGCTGAGCAGCTTCTTGGAAAGTGATGTGGATCAAATGGTTGTAAATAATAGAGTATTCTGTTTAGAAGATGATGTAAAGTCAAGTGCCTTTCCTGGGGAGATAACCGTGTTGAGATCACTCAGCCGCAGGAGTTACCATGGTCACTGTAGACTGCTACTGGAGAGACGCGGTACAACAATTCACAGGCACGTAGATGATGCGTTTTGTGATGACGGATATGGTCGCGAACTTTTGAGCAGTGACTTGTATGTTAATAACTGTCCGAACGCAGACTTGCGTGAGGGCATGGTGCGGCATGAGCGTGCGGGACCGTCAATTCCGAGTACATGGCATGGACACTTTCACCATGACAAAGTACATGCATTACATTACTACTGCCCCAACATTCTGTCAAAATGGGCCGCAAGACCTCGCCACTGGCCGCCAACGGAAGTCGTTCAGTACGTCGTATCACTTGGAGCATTTCTTACGCCTGTTGGATTTAAAGGAAGCGAATATCAACATGTTGAATGGAGAGTGTGTTTTAACGCCGGTGAGATCGAACTAATTAGCAATCTTAACGACACTCAAACTAAATTGTATGTTTTATTGAAAATGATAAAGAACGATGTATTACATCCACGTAAGAAAGAAGTTTCATCGTACACATTGAAAAACATCGTTTTATGGATGGCGGAAAATAATCCTCAAGCCTCGTTTCATAAAAAAAGTATTTTGCAGTGGTTGCATAAAGCATTGGATGTGCTTAGAGTTGCACTGGTCACCTTAGAGCTACCATACTATATGATTCCAGAAAGGAATTTGATGGCAACCTCTGGACTGGATGAGGAACAGCAACGCACATGGATATCAACGATTACAGATATGCTCAATGAAGGTCCTAGGGTGATACTCAGACTTCCAAAGATACGACAATGCATCGTAGCTCATCCTGAACCATTACGATGGTACAGCGGGAGGAGAATTGAGCTGGAGTTGCTGAGACTCATGCGCATGAACAGAGTGGTAATCTGCTGGGATGAGAACGGGGAGTTTGACTATACCGATGCGATTTTGCAGGCAATAGAGAGACGAATGCACAAGGTTATAACGGATGTTCGCATGAGGATGAGAATGGAAGGGAGTCGAGTGTTCAACGCGGATGATATTGATTTTAGAATTCTGATGTAAAACGTTAACGATGATCGATAGATCAGTAACGAGGCGCGGACAACACATATTTATAACTTTTGAGTACATATTATCTTAAACGAATCACCGATCATTGTTGCCGGGAACGTGAAAATTATACAACTTATCGTATTAGTGATTTGTTCAGTAATTGATGTTTGACTTGCAGACGTTTGTTTCACTTTTTAAAAATGTGCACAATTTTACAAAAGATTTGTTTACAGTAGGCTGTAAACTTTACCGAAACAATAAATTTCGATACACTTTATTAAAAAAATGTCAGTCGCATAGATAACAGTAGTTTGCAAAATAAAGTTATGTAAAGTAATTTTGCTATATTGTATATATCTTAACAAAATATGTACGTATCGCGCTTGGAAACCAGCGGTATAATTTCAAGTTTTGCATATATTTCTTTTTAGAACATATAGTAGTAACTTATTTTGTCGACGTATGTAGAAATGTGACTTGTATTTATTTGCGTAAGCATGTTAGGAAATAAAGTGTGTTTGTGTCATTTGTATCTCATCTTCTTATCTAAATGTTCACTAGGTTTATGGTTGGTATTGTTAACGCATTTGCAATGAATGAATATATGTGTTAGTCGCAGTTACTGAAAGTCCACTGGTATTGTTGTAATTGCTGTAAATATATCGATAATATTCTTGTTTTTTTGTGTTAAGTAGAAACATTGTCGTGATTTGTAATATTGATCAAAAAGTATTGAACACATTGCTGCACTTATCGATAAAAATGGTGCATATCTGTGTTCATCCCTTTTTTTTTAATGTCTTCAATAACGCTATTGTTGCATTCACAAATAAGAAATGAAGTGCAGTTGTTTTATGCGAATTGATTAAACTACTTCTCATGTGAATGTATAATTGCTCGTGTTTTTTACTGGACAAGTGAATGTAAACTTTTATTGAACACGGATAATCTGTTTTCATCAAAACACATAGTTTGTATTGAATCTAAAGATACAAAGATATATGTTATAGTATTGATGTTTTTATGCGGAAATAGTTTCATACATGATAAACGTAATGGTTGATTTTCGTTAATCTAGTTATACCGTTAATCTCGTTTTGCTCTAAGCGTGTGTATCCTTATGTAAGTTTTCTTTTTGTTAGTTTTTTAAAGAGGCTGTTTTCGGAGAAACTCCGAGCTATTGCCATAGCCAACTCGTCGTCCGCCGTCCGCCGTAGGCGTCCTTCTAAAACCTTAACATTGGCCATAGCTTTTTAAATATTGAAGATAGCACCTTGATATTTTGCATTCATGTGTATCTCATGGAGCTGCACATTTTGAGTGGTAAAATTTCAAGGTGAACATCATCCTTCAAGGTATAGGGTCAAAAAACAAAGTCAAGGGAAGTAATAAGCTTTAAATGGACATCGTTATCTGACCTGCCCACGTATATATTTTTGTTAAATTAATCAAAGCGGCGCAGTAGGCGGCATTGTGATTGCTAAACAACTGGTAGGTAAATCTGAAGCAGAAATACTAACTATTCTCAAAAATAAATTCCCTGAAAGAGAGGCTGAGCAACTCAACATCAAATCAACACCGCCCGTGCAACCATCACCAACGCCCGTTCAACCCACAAAACCAAAACAGGTCATGAACCCTCCTCCCACACAACAACAACAATCACAGCAAGCAAAAACCCACAACCAAACCATTAACGCAAACAACCCTGTCACCCCCAAACAACAACAACAACAAACACCACGACGCACACAACTCCAACGTCACTACTGGCAACCTAAAAACCATGAGAGCTCGCCTCTACACATCCATAGGAAAAAACTTAATCTGAACCGGTACCGCCCGAATCCTATCATCATGCGACATAGCCATCACAGAAGGCAAGCGCTCGCGCCGCCGTTCCCGATATACTTCCGCCACGCGTACGGTTTATATTAATAGAACAACCCCTTAAGCTTGTACAATCTCCCAATACAAGCCCCTCAATGGCTACGACAGCACCAAATATTACTTCAAATCTTACCGTAATGTCGTGGAATGCCCGAGGGGTTGGCTGTCATGATACCAATAACAAATTGTATGAGCTCCAAAATTATGTAAATAGTAATGCGATACATGTTGTATGCATCCAAGAAACAAACTTTAGAAGCAAAAATAAACAAGTTCAATTAAAAGGATACCAAGAACCCGTGAGATCAATAGAAGGAAAAAAGGCAACGGCCACGGGGGTAGCTATATATGTAAAATTGGGAATCCCATTTACTGAAATCAAGATTAACCAAGATTGCCCGATTGAGTCGTGTGCTATCACACTCTACCTCGATAAAAACCTGTCCTTTCGTATCCAATGTGTATACACTCAAACTGTAGAAAATACTCTCAAAAACTACTCAAATTATTTTCACTCTTTAGACCATAGACAAAACAATATTATCATTGGCGATTTTAACCTCAAACACCCTTGCTGGAACCCCGAGGGCGATCCACGATGTGATGATCATGCGGAAAATCTATTAAAATTACTAAATAACACAAGCCTCAATTTCTTAAACGACGGACAGGTCACGAGACTTGCCGACCGCGCCGGTCATTCTGACAGCGCGATCGATCTCGCCCTTATATCAGCTAAATTACAAGCGATAAGCGACTTCAATGTACTCGACAATTCATTTGGTAGCAACCATCTCCCTATCGTGGTGAATTTAAAACTGAAAATTGAACACACCCTTCCGTCAATACAACATAAGTGGAAAATCCATAAGGCTACACTTGATCAATGGAATAACTTTAAAGTTCAATGCAATAACGAATTTCTGCCCAACGAAGATAATACAGACTCTAACACTCACTTCCATTCCTATCTAAATAAACTCACGACAGCGCTAGACAATTCTATTCCCATAGCCAACAAAAAACCTAAAAAAAATAAACGCTCTGTACCTTGGTGGAACGAGGAATGTGAAACCGCTATTAAATACCGCGAAAAATGCAGGAAAAAATGCATCAGAATCAGAACGGGTCCCAAATATGAAAAACTTAAAGAAGCCCGCGCTACGGTAAAACAAGTAATTAAAAAAGCAAAACTAGATAGCTGGAAAGAGTTCTGTAACAATCTTTCGTATAAAACCACTAGCAAAGAACTTTGGTCTCAAGTACACCGTATGCAAGGCAGACCGCCTCCTATAACTCCGATATTCCGCATCAATAATGAAATACTTGTAACAAACGCAGATAAAGCTACGGCCTTAGTACACCACTACCAAACGGTAAGCAGCGACGAAGGCTACTCTCGAGCCTTCATTGCGCGAAAACTTAAAACTAAAAATGAATTTCCAGAATGGCTCGAATTTCATACACAGACCAAAACTCACAAATACATTTCGCCTTTTGGCTTATTCGAACTAGAAACAGTCTTACTGACTTGTAAAAATGGCGCGCCAGGTGATGATAATATACATTACAAAATACTGAAACAACTCCCTCTCTCTGAAAAAAAAGAGCTCCTCGCCTTATACAATAAATCGTGGGCCGAAGGCACCCTCCCTGATGAATGGCATGAGGCAACAATTATACCGATCCTCAAACCTAATAAACCCAAAGAATCTCCAGCCTCATACCGGCCGATCTCGTTAACATCAACATTCACAAAACTAATGCAAAAAATGATTAAACCCCGATTATGCGCTTATCTTGAAAAACACAACCTAATTTCGAAAAATCAATCAGGGTGTAGAGCTCACCACTCGTGCGAACACCATATAGTGCGCCACGAAGCCGACATCAGAAGAGCTCAAAATCTAGGCCAATCGGTAGCAGCCGTTTTCTTAGATCTCACTGCCGCGTTCGATAAATTATGGAATGAACATGCGATTCTTATGCTACATACACTAGTTATAGAGGGCACCATGCTCAAATGGCTCGCAGCCTTCCTCACAACGCGGAAAATAAAAGTAAGACTACATGACGCGACTTCCGAAACGGTCGAGACAACAAACGGCTGCCCCCAGGGAAGTGTTCTCTCCCCCATATTATTCTCCGTTACAATGAACTCGCTAGAACGCTTGATTCATAAGCATAATGCACAAAATAAAACAGGCCTAATTGATCTTTCCCTCTTTGTAGATGACAGTGCCATATGGACTACCTCATGGTCGCCTAAACTAGCAATTGATAAAATTCAAAACGCCCTGACTGCTATAAAAACTTGGAGTGCATCATACGGCTTTCAAATTAATCCCTCTAAAACTCAAGCAATTGTTTTTTCTAACCGCGCATCAAAAACAACTTCTAAAAAAATCACAGAACTTCCGCTATTAACACTATGTGGCGCTACGCTCCCGTACCTCGACAAAATTACTTTCCTAGGAATGACATTTGATAAATACCTAACATGGGAAGAACACATCCTCAAATTAACAGTGCGCTGCCAGAAAGATCTTAATTTTCTCAAATGCATCCAAAAAATAACTGGGGCACAGACAAGAAAGCACTGATGAGTATTTACAAAGCCACTATCTGGGCAAAGATAAATTACGGAAGCATAGCATATAACTCAGCCAGCGATAAACTACTTAAAAAGCTACACGTTTTCCAAAACACGGCACTCAAAATAATCACGGGCACACGTAAAACCACAAGCACCGTTCTTATCCATCTCGAGTGTGGAATGCTTGACCTGGACCATCAAAGGCAAATAAATCAAATGAAGTATTACGCGCGCACTAATCCTATGGAAAACAACCTACCGATCAACTCAAAGGTCACCGAAGACCCGGCCTACCGAAAACCTAAAAGTCGCATTGGAGACCCGTACGCGCAAAATGTCCGAGCGCTTAATTTATACTATAAAATTAACGAAATTGAACTCCAACCACCTACCTACTACAGCCTTAGTGAAATAGTAAAACCTGACATCGACTTTCATCTATCAACACTGATTAAAAAATCCGAAATCGACTCCAATAGCGCAACCATAGCCTTAAATTACATAAATAATACATACGGCGGGTATACACAGATTTTCACAGACGGAAGTAAAAACGAGGATTTAAAATTAGCCGGCGCTGCGTACGTAGTATACAACCCTCAAAATGCCATTATCCACCACAACAGATTAAAACTTAAAAAGAACTTTCCATATTTGCCTGCGAGCTAGCAATAATTAATGACGCAGTAAGGTGGCTTAACACGCTTAACACGCACGAACAGACAAACTACGCGATTTTAACCGACTCTCTTAGCGCATTGCAAACACTACACGCAGGATCCTCGAAAACGCGACCAGATTTGATATACGCAGCTCTAAAAGGTATAACAAAACTTACTTATAAAAACATATCTCTTAAACTTATATGGATACCTAGTCATGTAGGCATCCCGGGCAATGAATACGCAGATAAACTTGCCAAGTTAGGATCCCAAGACGGCCTACTCTCTGAACTAAAACCCAGCAATTATTGCCATTATAAACCAAAAAGCGTACAATGAACAGGACTACAAATGGTCAAAATACTGCACTGAGCATGATTTACCACTTATCACTAACCCCAGCCATAAGATCCATATCTATAGCCCCATTAAGCAAGAAGATAGGGCATATACGCGTATGCGCTTAGGGGTGACTAGGTTACACGGTGATAGCTACGAAACTGTTCTGTGCCCCAAATGCAGTGTCCCAGACACCTTCGAACATTCGCCCTCAACACGCGGCCCAAAGACTAGAACTAAGTGCAGGTATAATAGCAGCATATAACAATATCTCTGTTAAAATTGATCGCCGTCTACTGTTTATGCCGCCGAACAAGATCGGATCCGTTATAAGACATGTTTTTAAATTTTTGCGAGATACGGGATATCTCAATAAAATATAAATACACTAATTACATCGCACATTAGACAAACAGTTGAAATACTCCGCTAAGCGAGCTTCCACTGCGTATGCCTTATTAAAATAAAATATAAATATTACAGGTTAAATACACAGCAATCTAAATATTATAAATATATCAATATAAATACACTAGATAAGTTGCTTCCCTAACAACCTAAATATTAAACCGTAGACCGTTGTGACTGCTGAAAGCGGGAGTCCCGAGTGGGACGCCGCGGTGATGCGGGAGACGCCGCAAGAGAGAAAATATTATAATAGTATATATATCTATCGATTTATCCCAAGATTTTATACAGACATCATATATCCGTAACAATATCTCTTCGTCCCCATACTAATAGTAACTTAAGGTTTAATTCCCATATATATTGCAATACAAACATAAATATGTACGGAAAGGACAATTTTTACTATTTTTTGCGTAATTCAATTATCTCCCTTGCAAAAACAAGATATAAGGCAATTCGCATTAAACGAACTATTATATGAACACCTTATTTCTGTACCAATAGCCATTTTTACTTAATACTAATAGTAATTTATTTTTCAACCCACCACTTGAAAACAGACACAAATAAAAGGAAAAAAAAAGACTCATTTTGGAACATTAACGGCTTAGAATTACCTCCCTTGCAATATAAAACATATAATGGAAATACCCCACAAACGCTCGAAACTTCAACCATTTAGCGTCACAAAATCTTTCTGTTAAAATTAAGGCTAAAACTAGATTCATACCTGCACTTAATCTATAAAATAAAGCGATACAGTAGGGCATATTAACCAAACCAGAATCATCTTGCATAAATTATCTTCCTTAGGCTTATCCGAAATAGCAAAAATATGCGTATAAACAAGTCGCGTAACTTTCAAAATTGCGAATAAAGCGCGTCCCGGTGCCGGACTAAAAACACATCTAGGTAACTACATAACATTTACCCTGTCTGCCGGACCCCGTCCGTGGACTATAGCCATAAAGGGGCCCTCTGGGCGGGCACGGATGACTGGTCACTTCTGTGTGTCAATGGGGGCCGCTCGCCCGGGCCCGCACAGAGTGAACCTACGGTATTATCACGGCCTGAGCATAACGCGGATATGACAACCGACCTATAGTTACTCCGTCGCAGGGCATAGCCAACGGGTCACACCTGTGTGTCAGTGGGGCCCCCTGGTCTGTGCCCTGTGACGACGCCACGGATGGGCAAGGGCTGACAAGCTACACATTATAACCCAGTAAAACAACAACAACACTCTCTTAATAAAACGACGGAAGGGATTACGGTACCGAATATAACTGTCAACCAAATCATGAAATGTAGCGGCCGCCTGTCTCGTTAACAACCGCGACCGTAGAACATAAACGCAATTTAACCCTAAGGGCACGCTATCAGTATCAATGACGGATAGGTACGCTTGATAAAAATACAAACGAACATCTGTAACCACTATGTAACGATATGGACAAATCTAAAATCCCCCCCTTTGTAAACCAAAAAATCGGGCTAACAGTATCCGGGTTCCGCGAGACCCTCCCCCCCCCCCCCCCTGTGCTGGTCCTCGTTATTTTAAAAATTTTCCGCTGCACCCAGCACGCAGCAGCCGACGACGACGGTAGTGGGGTAAGCACGCAGACACTACACTTCCGCACAGAGACGGAAGCCGCATTAAGTGCGCACTCAGGTAACTCAATAGAGAAACCTTCAGTACAACCCCTTTAGATGTAGATATCACAACCATGTATTTTATATATGCATTATATTAAAAAATGTTGGATGGAGCGTGTCGGCTGGGGTGGTGAGGCGCCCCCCCCCCCCCTCGCACTGTGGCTCTGTCGACACGACCCACCCAAGATTACCAAAAAAAGAAAAGTGATGATAATAAGTATATTTGTTTCTCAGTGTATAGATAGAATAACTTATTGCAGTCCATTTATTTACTAACCATTGTAATAGCCACAATAACACATAGAACTGCTGCCTCTGATATCATACTTAACCAGAACCAGTAAAGCGCTCACTCTCCTAATACCAAACTACCATGACCACAGTCCATCTCTTCTATCATCAAATAAATGATCTATTAAAAACAAAGTCTGGCCCACACAACACCACAGTGCCACAGGCAATCACCTCAGAAAAAAGAAAGAAAATCTCGAAATTGTCTAAGCCCACAAAACAAAATAGTCATCTTGGTCCATTTACACACACTCAGTCCCTCTCTTCTATCATCTAGTACATGATCTGTCAAAAATCTAGTCTGACCCTCACAACAACATACAACCATTTCCCAAAATAGCAACAGAGAGAGCCCAAGCTACTATAAAATATGCCACAAGGCAGCAGATCTGTATATGTACCAATACTAACACTATATACTAATATGTCCTCAGCGAGAGACGCTACATACCGTCCCTCTTGAAAGATACTGAAAAGAATGACTGTTTGCAGTTCATTTGTACACTAACCATTATATGTTCCTATGTAGCCGGATCGAACCCTTAGCTCGACATACCCTAGACCAGACCACGATACTAACCTGGCATATTACACAAACACATAGGAATGCTGTCTTTGCTTTTATAACCAGAAACACTAACGTGTGCGCTCTCACTAATACCAAATTTACTCAAACTCAGCCTCTCTCTTCTTTCATCAAATAAATGACCTATCAAAACTAGTCTGGCCCTTACAGCACCACAGTCTCACAAGACACTTAACACATCAATAAGAAAGAATTTACAAAGAGATTGTCTGCCCCCCAACGAACTAGTCATCTCGGCCCAATCAAACAAACATAGTCCCCTTCTTCTATCATCAAATACATGATCTTTCAAAAACTAGCCTGCCCTTCGCAATGACATCCAAACTATATACCAACTAGCAACAGAGAGAGCCCACGTTACCGCAAGTTATGACACAAGACAGCAGAACTACACATGTATATAAGTACCAATACTAACACTATGTACTAATATGTCCTCCGCGAGGGACGTAAAACGGGGATGCAGTGTATCGGTGCTATACACCGGGAACTTAAAAGAACCAGGGGCGCCTCTGGAATCGGGGCGTTTACTGTATCCTGCTCGAACCCCCACTAACACCTCTCATGGGGCGGAGAGCACAACAACCACACTTGGGTAAATGAAAGCTAGAATACAGGACATAATCTATAATACTATGAGTTTTACAAATTAATATCAAACATAAATAAATCATATGATATATCAACGGCGTTTTTAGATCATGTATTTACTTTACCTATCCAATTATAATAGCAAATACAACATAACTACAAAATTAATACATCCCAGCTTGATACATGGTCTGGATGTTTGGCAGGCGGGTAGGAAAGAACGATGGTGACTCTGGGTAGGGCTTTGGGGGGCTCCATGGTTGGACATCACAATCACATACCACACACTATACACAACCATACACAGATCACCACCAAGGAACCCGGAACACACGGGCGTGGCGCTCTCATAACGCGCCACCCGTAATGAGTGGGGGTGTGAGAGCGATACGTGTGTGGTTCCGGGTCTTACGTACCGGGTGGTGTTGGGATGTGGGTCGCGTTGAGTGTCTTGTATATTAGTAATGTGCGGGGACATTCGGCGGGATCCGCACCTCATCACCACCTTTAGGTAGATAGCACATTAAGGTCTCATTGGCCAACGTGCACGGAACTCTTTTAAAAATTAAAGTATTTGGCGAATACCCGGGAAGCCGGGGTAAATTTGACCTACTTTGGCTCTAAAATTAATCTTTTTCCCCTGAGAGGTCACAGGGGCAGGTCGGGCTACCGTAACCTCGTGAAGAGGCCAGTAGGACCTGTAAATAAACTCTGAAACACACACAGGCGGCATTGTGTTTCTGACAAACACATTGTGGTTAAGGTCAAGGTCAAGGTCATCCTTTACGGTCTATGGTAACAATTACAGATTTAAAGGAAGTAATAAGCTTTAAAAAGGTAGAAAATTATTCAATATTGAACCAGCGGTATAATTTCAATCTTGCGGAAATGGAAAAACGTTTTCTACGCTGTTGAACTAGATGTTTAATTATTGTTTTGTACTTTTTCAAAAAATGCAAATAATTGTTTATTAATTTGATAAAACTGGGCATAATGCATGTGCGTAAAGTGCCGTCACAGGCTAATCAGGGACTACACTTTAAGCACAAGCATTATGCCCAGTTTTCTCATAACGCGACTCATTCAAGTACAGCGCTTGATTATTTGATGTTAATATTCGCGATAAAGGTTAATCAAGTTTATAATAAACGTTTTCTGACGAACATATTGAATCCTTATTGGTATTCTTAATATTGGGCGCATATCATAGCGGTAATGGTGTGAGCCGCGCTCTGCGAAAACTAGGCATAATTCATGTGTTGAAAGCGTCGTTTCAGCTTAGAGTTTGCAAACCACACATGCTAATCAGCCACTTTCCGCCTAAACTGGATTTTAATATGAAGATACTTTTTTACAGCGAAAAATACCATTAACGCGATATGTATTGTATCTGATTAGCATGTGTGCGGACTGCACATGATAATATTGAAGGGCGCCTCACACACATACATTAATCCCCGTTTTCCCAGAACGCGTCTCGATATATATCTAGCTGTTTCGGAAGGTAGCCGCCAGTGTCAAACCGCGCCTACATTCGTTATCCCGCTCCAAAGATAAACGTCATAGCCCCCGTACATAAAGACGATTATATTTGCGTTTGTGTAGAGTATCATTAGAGTTAGCGGTCACTGCGTATTTTGCACTGGAACACCTACCCCGAGTGTTATATCATACGTTTGTTTAACGAATTGTATTACGTTTAGCAGTCATCGTGTAAGATGCACTGACATACATACCGTGACTGCTATATTTTACGTGTGTTTCATGCAAAAAATGCAATACAAGCCATCCCGCATTATGACTAATAACACCATCTGTGACTATGTGAATCTGTATGATAAAGTATAGTTCGCCAATATTAACGTGGCACTGACCTTTATGTTTGACAATATTTAGGTACCGATATTGAAGCGAGTTTAATCTGTTGAAGAGTACCTGAGTGAGTTCACTGTAACGGTCTCACTAAACAAATGCAAAACGCGCAAGAATACAACCAATGACATATTGACCACGATCAATGAGTACAATGTTGAATAGATGGGTTGTTGTAATTGTTTGATTGTATTTTTGGTTGGACCTTTTTGTGTTACTTTTCATTTTCATAGAATACAGGGTCTACAATGCTACACCCGAATCGGTTAACATCTCTAATGATATTGATCACGTAAAGAATTATATTATGACCCATTAGCGGGAGTTGCATTATCAGGAAACAGCACATCAGTTTTCCGCTTGCGGGTCATTTGATATACCGAGTTACTGATCTGTAGCCTGCAGACTAAGAAAATAGTTCCTTCAATACATATCGAATATCACTACTCATCCACATATTTCCTAGTGCAAACGACTTCTTAAAGGGACATGTTCAAAGATTGACGCATCGAAAACAAAATCGAATTTTAGTTGCGAATTCCTAAAAACAACTTAATATTTATATTGCGGATGATACTTGAAAATGCTGTCGTCAAAATACTGTTATATATTTATCAGTTGATTTTTATTAAACAACCATGAAGCATTGTTTACGTGAACAGATTGAACAGTTTGAAATGTTCTATGTTTTTTATGAAGATAACTGAACAACACGACACAATATAACATACAGCCACTTAAGAAAAAGAAGAATGCTTTTCCACAAGCATTCGGTTGCAAAAGTATTCAGATTGATATCCAGATAGATTTATCTCTTTTTGTATTTCGTCGTATGGTTTATAATGGCTTGTAAAGACATTAAATGGAGTGCCTTTTTATGTACTCAAAAAACGTGATTTTTAAACATTAAATGGCAGATATGCGCGGGGAAAAGAAATCTCTTAGGTTAAGACGCACATCCTAGATACTATTGATACCTCAATAAATACTTATTGTCTGCGTTTTTAAGATATGAAGATTCAATAAACCTAGGTTTAAGAGACGCGGTCACATAATTATCTGCTGTATTTTATGCATGTATGTTTTTCAACGTCTTTTCAATAGTATCCCTTGTGAGCTAGGCAGCCTTTAGAAGATCTCCGTAGATATCAGGTACTCGTTGTACAGGATAGCAGAGAATGTTACATACAAGCTGGGCTAACGAAACAATCTGGCTTATATAAATAGGATTGACTTCTTTCTTACCTTGACATCGTATATCAACGGAATTACAACATGAACAACAATAGCGTGAAAAATTGGATTCAGGCAAGCAAATAGTCGCCCAAAACGAAATATGATATTCATTATTCAGACCTCAGGGGTATGGGGGAAAAGATATAGCGTTGACTGCTTCGTATACCGGGAAGGAGAAACACATAAGGTCTAATGGGTCTCTTTACTCAACTAAGGTCTAATGGTCTCTGTTCATCAAAATAGAGTCTAATGGTCTCTGGTTTATTAAAACATAAGGTTAATGGTCTCTGTTCATCAAACATAAGGTCTAATGGTCTCTGTTCATCGAACATAGAGTCTAATGGTCTCTGTTTATCAAGCATACGGTTCTAATGGTCTCTGTTTATCAAACATAAGGTCTAATGGTCTCTGTTCATCAAACATAAGGTCTAATGGTGTCTGTTCATCAAACAGAAGGTCAATGGTCTCTGTTCATCAAACATAGGGTATAATGGTCTCTGTTTATCAAACATAGGGTATAATGGTCTCTGTTTATCAGACATAAGGTCTAATGGTCTTTGTTCATCAAACATAATTTGTCAGTTGTTGTCAGTGTGCTGTTTGTGTGTTATTCAAAATCAGGAGGAAATTGATTCGGATCGGCTAATTTTCAAACCGGTTTTAATTCCCGATGCTTTGCATTGACCGTTCTAATACGGCGAGCCCTGTTAAATAAGTATATTTTTATGCTGCGTGTTATGTTATGAAAGTTGTTAATAAGAGTCGTGTTCTGAGAAAACTGGGCTTAATGCATGTGCGTAAAGTGTCATCCCAGATTAGCCTGTGCAGTCCGCACAGGCTAATCAGGGACGACACTTTCCGCTTTTATGGTATTTTTAGTTTCAAGGAAGTCCCTCCTTGCCGAAAATCAAGTTTAAGCGGAAAGTGTCGTCCCTTGTTAGCCTGTGCGGACTGCACAGGCTAATCTAGGACGAAACTTAACGCACATGCATTAAGCCCAGTTTTCTCAGAACGCGACTCACAAAATCAAGACAACTATCTCCTGATAGAGTTTCTGGATTCAAAAAATGATTCCTCCTTTTGTATAATGTCTACTATAAAGTTATAAAAAGAAAAAAACATGTATGTGATATTTATCGAGATTTAAATTAAATAATGAACATATGGCATTCAAATAGTGTTACCCATGTCCAATACAATTTTAACCCATAAGATCGCATCCTGCTTCGACGACTATCCCATTGAGTGTTCCATTGGCATCAAGAGCTCTCTGATATAATAGAACGTTACCATGTAAACAGTTTTCATTTAGCGTTGTCCACTGTGACAGTTAACCATCCAAACGTAACGATGCATACAATTTAAAATCAATTTGAAATTTCTGCTCGCAACTTATATGAAGATAGTTTGAATATGGGGACCAAACATTAACCAATCTGCTTTCTCGTCTCTGTGCTTTTGCAAAACAATTCAACACCTCTAAAATATCATATACTTATTGATAATATAATTATGTAAATATTGAATAGTTCCTACTATTTTAATTTATTTATAATGTTTAAAACTATTACATTTTTTTATAGAGTATAGAACAATAATACGTCTCTTGGTATTGCATATGCACATTTAATTTCTAGTTTTGCAAACTAAGTAAACACACATCCGCCGACCCTTGTCAAACCGGTCAAGTCCTATATCCTTGTTCAATAAAAATCTAGCCGCCTGCGAAAGACATGTGGCCGTACAGCACTTACGTTGTTAACTATTTAAGGCCTACGTTGTTTTAATTCGGTTTTCACTAACAGCAATAAAATGTTGATTTTTCAAATAACAAAATGACAAAATGGAACATTTCAAACTTTGGATGAATATTAAAAAATATTATAATTTTGATATGAATGCTTCACACAAAACTGTACATTTTGGGGAACACATAAATGCAGGTAGGTTTTAATCAAACACGATCGAGGACACGTTCTAGCGTCAATTGAAATAGTGGGACTTGAAAAAGCAAAACATGCATACTCCTGTAATAGCCTAAGTGCGAATGTCCGTTACTGGCTGTAAATGTAGGAAATGATTTATAAATTGATCACACTGATGTTCAGTTAAACCACTGCTTGTCTGTCCGTGCCTGTTAGTCCACAAAGATGAGCAAGGCTGTGGTTTTCCTCTTCGTCATAGGTCTTATGATCTCCGTAGTGACAGGTAAGACTTGTGTTACAATTCATTCACTTAATTAGTGCTAAAACCGCTACTGCTTCTGCTACTGCTATTGTTGCTACTACTGCTGTTACTGATTATTCTCTAGCTTCTATTAGTGCTACTTTTAAGACTCAATTTTCTTTTTTTGTTATATAAGTTTATATAAGTCGAATATTGATAGAACGATTGTGGGGCGACATTTGTTAAAATCCGCTTTGACAACTGCTGGGCATCATATAAGCAACGTCATGCGAAAATGGGGTTTATGTCATATATGACCAGTGTGCGTTGTTTGGTTAGGAGCAAACCTGTCCGGTATAACGAGCAAGTCTCCGTGGTCTCATGAACGGACCACGGCAAGCGAAGCTCCTGGCCAGCCTGTCTATTCGCACACTATGAGTCGCGTTCTGAGAAAACTGGGCATAATGCATGTGCGTAAAGTGTCGTCCCAAATTATCCTGTGCAGTCCGCACAGGCTATGTGTAGTCCGCACAGGCTAATAAGGGACGACACTTTCCGCCTAAATTGGAATTATGCTAAGAAGAGACTTCATTTAAAGAAAAATTGTCATAAAAGCGGAAACTGTCGTCCCTGTTAGCCTGTGCGGATTGCACAGGATAATCTGACACGACACTTTACGCACATGCATTATGCCCAGTTTTCTCAGAACACGACTCGTATTGTCAGGAGCTTCGCTTGCGGCATATGTCATACGCGAGTCATATGATAATAGTTCTAGGCTTGCAAGAAATTAAACGAGTATCAATACAACAAAATGTTCATGCAGGTAATTTATGCTCGTGTACATAAGTGTAAACAACTCTATGAAATAATTACAATGTAAACAGTTTAATATCGACAAATGTTCATCTTTAAGGTCATACTGCCTCTTTTCATCCTCACCAGCAATTCCCCTCCCCCACCCCGGCATTTTTAATACTGGCTAAAACCCGGCGTTGTTGATGTATTTTTAGCCTGGTGGTCGACGGACTCACCTCTTCGGTTTCCAGACGACTGTAACAGCGAAGCCTTGCGGACCTTTGCGACCAACTGCGGGCTCTCGGAGCACTCCATAGTACGCAGTTAATATCTACGATGGACACATTTGTTTTGTTGTTGTTGAACGACCGATTTAACAACTTTTTTGATTATTGTTGCTATCGATTTGTACGGGCAAGTAGGAAATCTGAAGTCTAGATATTAAACGCTTTACGGTTTGGTTGAGTATACGCTTAAAATATAGACAAATGAGACATATTAAATGTTACATATGGGTCGTGCTCTGTAAAAAGGGGGTTTAATGCATGTGCGTAAAGTTTCTTCCCAGATTAGCTTGTGCAGTCCACACAGGCTTATCAGTGACGATACTTTCCGCTTTTATGATATTTTTATTATAAAGAAATACTCTTCTTAGAGAAAATTCAGTTTCGGCGGAAAGTGTCGTCCCTGATTAGCCTGTGTGGACTGCACAGGCTAATCTGGGATGACACTTTTTGCACATGCATTAAACCCTTTTTTCACAAAGCACTGCAATTATGTTTATTTGTACAATTAGGGGAACCACTACATCCTGAGGGATCCAAAGAGCATGACATCAACAACATCGTCATAGTGATACCAGATGACTTGCGAGATTTCGGCACGTGAGAGAAGATCGTTCGAGATCTCAATGAGAGATGCAATAAGGATTACTTAGACTACTAACGCTATGTTAACATCAACCTTGGCTTTTCACGTTTCTTCGTCGTTATACTCTTCGATCAGCTTTTTATTAAGAACTGTATTTCAGTGGTATAAATTATTACATTCGTACAATTGTTTATCAAAGACGATACAATACTTTAATGTGTTCTAAAGACAAACTATTTTAACAAGCAATCTGGTCTTAAGGTTCATGGGGGGGATAAAATTCATTAAAAATTCGCTTTGGGTTTTCTTCATTGAATGTGGTACAATATGGTCAAACTATATATCATTTTAAAGCTAAAGACGGATAGAATAACATAAACACATTTTGACATTCAATATTTGTGTGCTTTATTCATATTATGGTTTAAAACCAATACATTTTTACACTAATTTAATCTCAATCTAAAGTTAGGAAGGATATGCACTACCTTAAGTTGAATAAATACAAAGCTTTATACATATACAAGGTCAAGTTAGCAACATTTCACAGAAAATTATTGTCATAAAACAACAAATGAGTTTTTATTCAACTGCTTTTTGGGATAAATATCCTAAACAAAGTTCTAAAAATAACTAAAACGTAACTACTTTTTTAAAAATCCAGGTATGGTGGATAATAAAGAGTCACAATTCTATTTCAAAGGCTTAACAATTTTGTTATTTACCTCAACCAAATTGCAAATTTTAAACCATCTCAATTGAAATAGATTGCATACGACATAAAAATTGTAAAGGAACATGATATGGCAAAAAGATTGATTTTATATTTCGATTCCTTGAACCCATTTTGAAAGCGTGGCCATCGCTGTGATCCGTAGAAAAATGTGCAAAACAAATCGGTCGAAACCACGTGCAGTGGTGAGAAAACCGGGTATGTGTATACACATACCTGAGAAAACACATGTACTTATTTTGACAGTGGGGTGGCAACTAGTTAAACGACTATTAACATTATCAGCAAGAGATCGGACTAAATAACAGAAATGACCACGTAGAGATATCATCACTTACCATATTTCAAATATTTTCCAGCTGAAAATTGTCCCCCACACGTCTTTTTTAGTTATTTGTATTGTTTTCTGGAGCCGAAGTGCATCTCACAGAATATCCATCCAACTTCGTTGTTTTCAGTTTTGTTATTAAAAACTTTTTTAAAAGAATTTTTTTACTTTTAGATTGTTAAAGCGATGTTTTATTATATTTCAATATAATAGTATACCTGATGAATGAATGAGTTACTATCATCTTCTGTCAGTCTTTAAGCGTACTATTTTATGCGCAATAATATATGACAGTGATTCGACAACGATTGTAAACATTGGTGAAATGCTTCTAACATAGTTATTCTTTGAGTGTTTATGAGGTCTGATCGTGCAGTTTGCAAACATCAACGGAAAATTACAATCCAATGCATTTGTCATCGTCAACCGTTTGGAATGTCAATTAGGCGATGAGTGCAGTTTTTTAGCATGTTTCTTTCATTTTATTAATTAACAATGGCTGCCCCATGGTGATGAAATGACATGTGTTCGAGTTTGATTTCTAGATATGTTAACTTGTTTTACTATTTAAGCGTAACTTGCCCTCGTCAATGTCGATATTGTTTACTTGTTATTAATTTTCCGCCGAAATACGTGGAATAGACATGATTCAGATTTTTGAAAATAATGTATATTTTAGTGTTAAAATCGCTTTGTATTTTGATTGATTTTGGGATGTTATGATACCTTGATGTACAAAATTGGTAGCAGTTTGAAGGAAAAAAACATCTTTTAAAGCATTTATGTACATTTTCAATGTGGCACTCATCCTTTAGTCAAATTTGAGTTCAATGCTAGGGGTCCCACATTTTTCAAAATGAAGCCTCTACATGAACCTTAATGCATGTAGTGAAAGTGTCATCTTGTTCTGCGTGTGTAATTACTGGCTAATCATGGACGACTCTTTCCGCATTTAGGGAATTGTTCGTGCTCAAGAAGTATTTTCTAAACGAAAGTCCAATAATGGCGCAAAGTGGGTCCCTGATTAGCCTGTTCGATTGCTCAGATTATTATTACGACGCTTTACGCACATGCGTTAAGCCCAGTTTTTCAAGAATGCTATTAATTTAAACAAAACGAATCGATTGGTTTCAGACTGAGACCAGGAGCTGTAAACTTTTTTGCCGTAACGTAAATACTGTACATCCTAAACTTTGTTTGTGTATTTAAGGCCGCTTCTGCTAATAAATAGTATCGTCTCGCACTTTTGTATTGTTAAATGAACATCCTTTGTCTGTGGAAAGTGTTGCAAAATACACTCACCTTGATAAAAAGGCATTTATACTTGGTATACGATGTACTGGGGTACATTGCAGATATAATAACAGAAAGAAAATTACACAGTGTTTGATCATAATAAGTTTAAATATGTGGATCAGTTTTTAAAACCAAGGCTTAAATTTGGATTCTTGCTTATAGTATTCTACAGATAATTGGATATGTACGTACTAGATTAAGCGTATATTTAAATGGGAAAACTGAAATCAAAGACAGGGGATATATTAAAATTGGCATTCTCTGTGAAAAGGAAGTTTAATGCAGTTTAATGCAGGTGCGTAAAGTGTGTCCCAGATGATTCAGTGCAGTCCCACATATGTTCAGGGAC